>NC_092261.1:9305196-9337696 GCF_036320965.1 Panulirus ornatus | reverse complement strand
CTCGAACATCAAAGGCGAACGTTCGCCCCCGGAAAAGCGAAGGATATTCCAGGTACCCAGCCAGAAATTTGCTCGAAATCGAGGTACCTGGATGGGTTACCCCTTGACATCGGTAGGGTAACGCCTATCATTACGTCTTAACTGTATTTCAGTTGCAGTAAAGATGCGTACGTCGAGAGGGTGAAGTGAAGATGCATTTGGTGAGGAAGAAGTGAAAAAGCGTCTGTGGGAGGTGAAGTGAACAGGTAATTTGGTGCAGGGGAACACTCTGTATCCGCTCGGGAATGCTGTCGTATCCACCCCATTACGAATCTGGAGTACACATCGTTCAAGCCTCTAGCAAGCTCAACTGTAAACAAAGATGGAAAGAGAAACTATTACATTTTACGTGTACTACTTTTTGACTTTGTAAACCAGTTACTTGTTACTTTAAAGCTTCATTTGTAAGAGTAAGTGAGTAGGTTTTTTTTTTGGGTTTTCTTTTTTTTGGACGCGGTTGTTATTGATTGATAGATAAGCCACCTGGAGAAAGGAATCACAACATTGCCTTGCGAGAAAAATTTTACAAAATAATATAGATGAAATAAAAGTGTCTCGTTAGACCTTCAAAAAAATTTTACAAAATAATGTAGATGAAATAAAAGTATCTCGTTAAACCTTAAAAAGGAATCGTAACTTCAACTGAAAAAGACGAAAATCAAACAACAACATATCGGATTTTTTTTTTGGGGGGGAGGGGGATTCGAAGGTGCGCACGAAGTTTGTGGGCGTTCCGTTCCACACACGTTTTCCGTTAGAGATTATTCCGTGGGCCCCACAGTGCTAGTGGCCAGTGCTGCTCGAGCTTTACCCTAAACAGCGTAGGATCCCGAAATTTTAAGGAACGGTCATCGCAGATAACACACGTCCGATGGTAAATACTTCGATCCCATAGCAAACCCGGAGTTTAGGTCACTGGCCGTGGCTACAAAAGTAAGCAAGACTTGAGGAGGTATGTCATCTGTGGATATTTGAATATTCTGAGCCGAGAGAGAGAGAGAGAGAGAGAGAGAGAGAGAGAGAGAGAGAGAGAGAGAGAGAGAGAGAGAGAGAGAGAGAGAGAGAAACGTGGGTGATATTGATGATATCAAGCTGTTTTCAGTGTTATACTATCACGTCTCCCTCAGTGTAGTCGATATATTTCGATATATTTTCCAGTATGGGATGGTTTAAGCCCCTCAAGGCTTCTTCCTCCCTTTTCAAGATGTTGAGGGAAAGGGTCTTGAAGGTGTGTGTATCTCCCCTCTCCCTTCTCCTCACACCCACCTCATATAAGATGTAGCAGCCCTCATTAACCAGACGGACCTCTAGGGCTAAGGTCCTTCAAAAGCCTTGTCCGGAGGCCCGCGCGCCTCCTACAGTCATGATGACTTTCATCTGGGTCTGTTTGTCTTGGTATTAGTGTGGGACACTCGTGTCCAGGGCGAGGGTTAACTGGGCCAGACCAGCTTCCTCCCGCGGTAAGCGCCCACGAGACTTGAGGGTGAGATGGATTCTTCGTTGTTGTGAACTGGATTCGTTGTGGCTTGGAAGGGAAGAGAGGAACTGGCTGCACACACACACACACACACACACACACACACACACACACACACATCTCACCTCGGTATAGGACCATAACAATGAATATTCGTGGTAGAGTCTTTGGGGAGTCTTCACCCTCACAACCCCGAGCTGGACCTAGGCTGCTGGAATGGGTCGTTAGTTGACCAGGCCGTTGGAGGCCGAAGCCCTCAGGCCCGCATAACCCCCCCCCCCCCCCCTCCTACACACACACACACACACACACACACACACACACACACACAGTCTGGCTGGTGTGGTACACTCTGTAGACACTTAGTCTAGTGTACTCTCATACTTATCTACCGTGCATCCCAGGATGTTTCTGATGGTGGCTGGCAAGGTGTTAAAGGAGCTCTGGGCTCCAGGTGTTTAAGGGGGTCTCTCTCTTCGTGTATATGGCACCCATGGCTTTCAGAGGTAGTATTGCAGAAAGTCTCCCATGCCTCCCATGCCTTTCGGGGCCAGTGGGATGTTATTTCCGACTGCAAGTTGGGGGGATCATACCTTTTAGAATATTCCATGTATGAATAATGATATACGTCTGCCGTCAGCGCTCCAGGGAGGAGAGAGGGAGAGAGAGACTCAGAGATTTCAGCCCGTTCCCAATAACTTAGTTCCTTTACCTTGATAGTATTGGCCGAGAAAGATTTCTGAATGCTTCCTCAATCCTCAGTTCCCCCCACCCTTGTAAGGGTGATGGTAGAAGTCAACGGTATTCAGTGCGTGAAAGACAGAAATCAGCAAGTGTAGAGAGAGGCGCAGACCAACAGACGGATGTACCACTACATGAACGCAAGGGGGTCCCCGAGAGAGTTGACTGAATTATGTACAGATAGGCTTGGCCGACGAGAGCAAGGTAGACAGACACATGCCTTGTGAGGCACGATTCTACTCAGTATTGTATACTATATTATATACTATATACAGAACCAGACAGCAGGACACACACACACACACACACACACACACACACACACACACACACACACACACACACGGGAAAGATGATTCATACAGACGTACGATATTTTCAGGGTGCGACACGGACACCTGACACATAATAAGGTAAAACAGTAATGATACCTTCCTCCTTCCTTTGACCAATCAAGCTACAGAAATTCCTTCGTTGCCCCCCACACATTTCCCCTTCATGCAGTATTCCTACCTTTGATAGCCTGCAGACACCTGAGGAGCCCCCTGATTAATTTCCTTCCTCTCCTACCCCAGGGTCATGGCGATCGACAACATCCAAGGTAATCACTTGGTAGGATACTATTAATGTTTTCCTCATCCACTTAACGAGGGTTAATTCACTTAAGCTGTCATATATAAGAGATTGATATACGAGAAAATTGGTTATTTCTACTGCTCACATTCTCGATATCAATTCCACTATTGTCAGAATCATTCTTTGAGTGTTCTGTAACACATACAACTCTGACAATTGAGAAATCTACAGAGAAAATGAAAGCGGAAGCCACATTCTTTTTTTATTTTTTTTTTTTTTTCGATACGATGTTGATTGATTTTCTTGCACTGTGATAAGTCTGTATAATGTAGTGTTTTCGCTCCATGTATCCTGGAAAGGAAAGGGGAGGGAGGGGGTTCTTCCGACCACCAAAAGGGAGGGGCCAATGTATGTAACTCCTCCTCCACCCCCCCGCCCGTGACGCCATCGCTCCGCCCACACCGTAGCCTTATGTTGATACACGTCATCGTCCTTGATGCCGTAACCCACCCACCCAACCACCCACCCAACACACCCCTTACCCCACCCCAACTGGCTTGTAATAAGATGAAAGTTTAGGATGTTAAAAAGTCTCCTACCCTGTTCCCCTTATAAATAACATTACGAAGTTTTAGTAAATAACTGATAGGCTGCAAAGTTTTAATGACACGATACAGATATAAAACTCCGAAAACTTTTCACGCCTCTGACGGGTTATCTTAGAAGGGGGGGAACAGTGTGTGTGTGTGTGTGTAGAAGGAATATCGCGCTTGAATAATTCATTTTTAACAACAAAAGAAATAGTGTTAAATACCACGCTTTCTCACTGATGTTTTGTTGATGCCACTATGCGAAATCGTGTGTGTGTGTGTGTGTTTGTGTGTGTATGTGTGTGTGTGTGTGTGTGTGTGTGTGTGTGTGTGTGTGTGTGTGTGTGTGTATAGAAGGAATATCGCGCTTAAATAATTCATTTTTAACAACAAAAAACTTGTGTTAAATACCACGCTTTCTCACTGATGTTTTGTTGATGCCACTATGTGAAATCGTGTGTGTGTGTGTGTGTGTGTGTGTGTGTGTGTGTGTGTGTGTGTGTGTGTGTATAGAAGGAATATCGTGCTTGAATAATTCATTTTTAACAACAAAAAAATAGTGTTAGATACCACGCTTTCTCACTGATGTTTTGTTGATGCCACTATGCGAAATCGTAGGATTTGTTGAGTTTAGCCGTTAGCATAGAAATAATTATAGTGTTATTTGTACAGAATTTGTTGAACGTGTATAAAAAAGGGAATTGTCCTTTCCTAACTTGATTACTGGTGTGAAAAGCTCGCTTGCATTTTACACCGTAGTTTCGACTATCTCATGAGGAATTCGTACATAACGAGCAAATGTATAAAAAAAAAAATTTAGTGTCTTGTGTAAGTCGATTTATTTTTTTTCTTAAAGTTTCGTTTCCCGACGAAGGGAGAGTAAACATGTTGTGGGAGTTCATTTACGTGTGAATGACCTGTTCAAGAAGTGTTCGTTCTCTCGTCTCCCCTTTTGAGCGTTCGTCGTCCTCCCTCCCTTCTCATTTCGCGCCTGTTCAACACTTGAGAATGGGTAGGTAGTAACCTAGTTAGATTCAGTGATGCTAAAGCAGTTCTTCCTTCAAGAGGTGGTTTGATCCTCCTTGCGCACGCCGTGCGATCACTGAGGACGGCGGTTCGAATCCCTTGAGCGCGGCGGTACAATGCAGAAGGATGGCGGTACGATCCTTAGGCACGGTGGGTAGTAAGTTCCTGAAGTCCTGCGGTACGATCCTTTGAGCTTGGGGATCAGACGATCCTAAGTAGGGCAGTACGATCCTTTGTTTGAGGATCCTACTGTCGTGCCTCAAGGACTGCCTGGCCTTTGAGGGTCCTACTGTCGTGCCTCAGGGACTGCCTGGCCTTTGAGGGTCCTACTGTCGTGCCTCAGGGACTGCCTGGCCTTTAAGGGTCCTACTGTCGTGCTTCAGGGACTGCCTGGCCTTTGAGGGTCCTACTGTCGTGCCTCAGGGACTGCCTGGCCTTTGAGGGTCCTACTGTCGTGCCTCAGGGACTGCCTGGCCTTTGAGGGTCCTACTGTCGTGCCTCAGGGACTGCCTGGCCTTTGAGGGTCCTACTGTCGTGCTTCAGGGACTGCCTGGACTTTGAGGGTCCTACTGTCGTGCCTCAGGGACTGCTTGGACTTTGAGGGTCCTACTGTCGTGCTCCAGAGGTTAATTAATAAATCGTACAACAACTGTTATCTCGAAAACTAAAGCAGTTTAACAACTTGTGACGTTGGTATGCATATGACAATATCTTAATACCTTCACGTAAGCTATCCTGTCTACCTACACGTAAGAAATGATACACTTTCTCATCAAATTTTTTTCTTAGTGATTTTGGTATTTGAAGTGCAACTTCGCATGGTTTGAATTATACCTCCATTTCACAAAAATCATACTTTCCTTCTTGTATCATTGTAAATGATTGTTGGGTACCTGGGCTAGTCTAGGATATATATATATATATATATATATATATATATATATATATATATATATATAGCGTTAATGAGATGGCCTTGCTTAGTGTATTCAGTTGCCGTCTCAAGCTAGCGTAAAAAAAAGAGGCGATAATGACGAAGAATTTTCCTTCGAACTGACGTCACTTTGGCAAAGTGGAAGTTGGGTCGTCGGCAGAGCGAAAGGTCGTAAGTGGGGAGGAAGGGAAGGTTGGGGAGGAGGGAGGAAGGGAAGGCGGCGGGGAGGGAGGGAGGGAGGAAGGAGAGGCGGCCGGGGAAGGAGGAGGGGAGGTGTCGATAAGTCTTGAGATGAGGGCAAAGTGGTGGGAATCAGTGACGGGTGGAAGAGATGGTGAGGGGGGGTCGGAGGAGAGGCAGGGAGTTGGATCTCCCCCGTGTGAGGTACAAAATAAGAGACTCGACGACTCGTCCCAGATGGAAACCACTATTACCTCCCTTCCTCCTTCCCTCCCAATTGGAAGACGGTGGATGGAAGACGAATAGACTCACCCGAGACCTGGACAGGAGCCGTGTTATCAAACATGCTAGGTTCCCAAGGAGACTCAAAGCGCACTGAGAGGCTTCAGTCTTCCATCGATATACATAATGAACACTTCACTTACCTCAACCAATATCCTCCCTAAAACCAACAGACTGCATCACTACACACACACACGTACCTCCAATCTGCGTTGGGGTATACACGCGTCGATGTAGCACCAAAGAAACACGTATCCACGCACACCAGCCACACACACATCCATACATCTATACACGCTATATCTTCGGTGTTGTCGTCTGTTTCCTCCTCTGTCCGACCCATTTCATGTCTTGCTCCCCCACCACCCAATTAGAAAAAGTGTGGAGATTTGTGGGTCCTCTGTGTGGAGTCAGTGGGTCCACAGTATTGGTGGGTCCTCAGTGTGAGGTTGATGAGTTCTCAGTATGAGGTTGGTGGGTTCCTTAGTGTGAGGTTGGTGGGGGTTCCTTAGTGTGAGGTTGGTGGGTTCCTTAGTGTGAGGTTGATGGGTCCTTAGTGTGAGGTTGGTGGGTTCCTTAGTGTGAGGTTGGTGGGTTCCTTAGTGTGAGGTTGGTGGGTTCCTTAGTGTGAGGTTGGTGGGTTCCTTAGTGTGAGGTTGGTGGGTTCCTTAGTGTGAGGTTGGTGGGTTCCTTAGTGTGAGGTTGGTGGGGGTTCCTTAGTGTGAGGTTGGTGGGGGTTCCTTAGTGTGAGGTTGGTGGGGGTTCCTTAGTGTGAGGTTGGTGGGGGTTCCTTAGTGTGAGGTTGGTGGGTTCCTTAGTGTGAGGTTGGTGGGTCCTTAGTGTGAGGTTGGTGGGTTCCTTAGTGTGAGGTTGGTGGGGGTTCCTTAGTGTGAGGTTGGTGGGTTCCTTAGTGTGAGGTTGATGGGTCCTTAGTGTGAGGTTGGTGGGTTCCTTAGTGTGAGGTTGGTGGGTTCCTTAGTGTGAGGTTGGTGGGGGTTCCTTAGTGTGAGGTTGGTGGGGGTTCCTTAGTGTGAGGTTGGTGGGGGTTCCTTAGTGTGAGGTTGGTGGGTTCTTAGTGTGAGGTTGGTGGGTTCCTTAGTGTGAGGTTGATGGGTTCCTTAGTGTGAGGTTGGTGGGTCCTTAGTGTGAGGTTGGTGGGGGTTCCTTAGTGTGAGGTTGGTGGGTTCTTAGTGTGACGGATGATCGCAGACATGGAGTTACCGGATCGGCCTGAGTGGCAAGAATCACGTAAAGTCGGCGAAGTTCAGAGAGGAGGAGAGCGGAGGGAGGAAGATCTTGGTTGCTGTGGCGAGGACTTGATGATGATGATGATGATGATGATGGAGGGTTTTGTGTTTTTTTTACAGGTCACCACCTAGCTGGCTGGCTGGTAAGGTCATGCTCGGATCATGCTGTCACCAGGGGGTGGATGGGTGGGGTATGTGGAACGAGAGAGAAGCCTTAATGATGGTGGATTAGTCGTTAATAAAGGCAATATCCAATCAGGTGATTACCCCATCGCCATCACCTGGAGTAAATCCTAACTTCTTTTTAAAAGGTAACAAGAACAACAACAAAAAAGCCATCAAGGTAAAGCGGTGCTACACACACACTTCAATGTGTGTGTGTGTGTGTGTGTGTGTGTGTGTGTGTGTGTGTGTCTGTGTGGTGTACCCAAGGAGGAAAGGTAGGGAAGAAAGTTGATAGTAATCAAGTGAACTGAAAGAGCAATTAGGCATGTATGGTATAGCAATGCAGTACATGTTACGTCTGTATGAGGTTTGACGACAGTGAGGGATTTATGTTATGCATGGCGGTGAACCCTATTCTTGCCCAACACCTCCTTCATCGCCTTCGTCAAGAGAGGTAGTCAATAATGATGATCACAGAGGCAGACAGGGGTCGTGAGATGGATGGGTGAATGTAAGGAACCAGTTACTAGATTCCAAGTCCCCCCTCCTCTCCCCTTCCCGTCTCTTCCGTTCCTGGCAGTTTTGTGAACTTTAAGCTGCCAATTTCCCCCCACTTCTTTCCCCTTCGGGGGATAGACCTAGGCCCTTAGCCCGTCCAATTCTAGGTCGGTGATGGTGATAGATCGCCCTCTAACTCACTATCTCGTCTGAGAGGCCGGCGATACCCTCCTCCTATCAAGTGATAGATGCCTAGCTCCCGCTGCTCTTGGGAGGGGGAAAATAGCTCCCTTCCCTGCCCTTGGGAGAAAGGGGAGGAGGAGGAAGAGGAGGAGGAGGGGGAAGGGAAAGAAATAGCTCCCCATCCCTTCCATGGGGAGAGAGAGAGAGTGTGGGGAGGTGGAGGAGGGGTAAAATGACTTCCCTCACTCTGGGGAAGGGGAGATGGCTCCCCTGCCCTGGCGAGGGAGGAAAATGGCACGTTCCCCCTTCCTGGGCGCGAGGCACGGCAGGAGGAGCGACAGCGTGTCATCGCCAATATGTCGTATCTCTAGGGGGGAGAAGGGGGGGTGAGGGAAGAGAGTGTTCCGAAGTGACATTTTGAGTGGATGATGATGATGATGATGACGACGACACTTCACCTCGCTCTGGCTGGCGTTCTTGTCGTGGCAGTGTGGCTGCTTTCATTGGCGTTGATGAGTGCTCGCATCCTGTCGCTGCTGCGGGTGTTTGCTTACAACAGGTGCAGTAGTTTTCGTCGCTGGTGCATCTGTCGCTTGTCAGTGTTACGTTTGAGGGTAAGACGTGTTGCTGACGTTCCCACTTAGACAAGTCGTGTGTGTGTGTGTGTGTGTGTGTGTGTGTGTGTGTGTGTGTTTGATGTGGACAGTGCATGGGTTCAGATATGCTGTCTGTGAGCGGAATGAACTTTGTTCTATTGGGTTATGAACCATCATGAAAATCACTTCGTAAAGAATTGGTGAAAATGGGTAGCTATATTACTAATAGTATTTGTACCTTTCATATATATATATATATATATATATATATATATATATATATATATATATATATATATATATATATATATATATATATATATATATATTCGTCATCTTTGGGGAAAGAGTTTATTTTCAGACAGATTCGAACTGTTCCCCATGTTCTATATATTCACTCTGACACCTTTTGCCTGTGACTGAGATCAGTACTCCTTCTATAGCGGAACTGTTGGTTTTTGGCACCGTTGGCACAAGATAGATGAATCAGCTTCCGGCACCCAGGCCCCTGGCACTTGGCACTTGGCACAGCCATGTAGTGCAACCATTGTACCGTCTCTTGGCACCCAGCACCACGCCCACACTGCTGCACTCGCGGTCACCTCTCCTACATATATATATATATATATATATATGTACATATACATATACTCGTATACAGAAAAGCAAAGGCAGTTCCATCCTCTTATTGGCACGTGTGAAATGATGACGTATACACACTACACCTCACAACACAGCGCAGGGCAGAAAGCGCAGCACATTTATGTAAAGCGTTCGTAACACACTGGCAACATCCTTAGCTAATACAGCGCTGACACAAGACTCTGGGACAGCCCGAAGGTGGTGGCATAACCAGACGTGATGAGGTGAGTTTGTATGTCCCTCCTTGGGGCCACCTCACCCTCCTCGTGCGTGTGTTCATCTTGAGCGGGACTTCTCGATGGGGGACTGTACATAGTAGCAGCCTCTTTTGCGTCCAGATCAGACGCCTCACTGTATTGTAGACGAGGTCCATTTCTATCTCTGTTTTTTAGGGCGGGATAAATTCTCTTGTAATTAGAGTTCAGATGAGTCCACGGTATGACACGTGGGTGGGTAATTAGGTAATTAATTTCTCTCGCCTACCGGCGCGGCGTCTGTGCGTGTGAACGTAAATTACATGCTTTGCCTGGCGACGCCCCGCCGTCGCTTCTAATCGTAGTGTGTTGGATGTGGCGGTGCGGTTCGAGGGGTAGAGAGAGAGGGGCGGGTATCGAACGAGATGGGGGGGGGTTTAATGCCTTCGAAGTGCTTCGAGTCTCCATGGGTAAGGAGCGCGTTTCATCCCACCCCTTCCTCGTCAAGGTCGTGAGTGGATGTCAATAGTCTGTCTTTCGTGGGCACTAAGTACCATGAATTGAGTCCCCGATATTCATCGGTGTTTTCGATGTAAAAGTATGATATATATATGTTTTTCCTTTGAAGGATATTCGTATGAGCCTTATTTTGTTAAGAGACCAGACACGTACCCACACACACACACACACACACACACACACACACACACAGACACACACACACACAGACAAGGAACACATGATTTTTGACTCTCCTCCCCCAACTAAGTTTATTTCGGTGAAGATTTTTCATACATGAGGATTGCTCTTCACACCACGATCCCCCCCCCCCCCCCCCCTCTTCCTCTTCCTCAGCCATTTCACCAAGATGGCTCCCCATTTTTCTCACTTTTTTATTTTTTTTATTTTTTTTACCCCCCTAACCCGATATATTTTTACCGCTATTTATGAGCGGGAAATAGCTACTGCGATCCGCGTCGGGCCTCATCCGTCCGTTATCAGCAGTATCATTTTTCATCGTTATTTTCGTATATCGGACGGGGGGGTAGGGGGTTCCCATCTCCCTACCCCCCTTCCCCCTTCTCCCCCCCCTTTGTTTATCCCATCTTCTGTTTTCGCTCCTGGTTTACATTTTCGTCGTTGGATGAGTGGGGAGGGGGGGGGGAGGCCATCGAAGTCGATGCATAGATCAAAAATTTTCATGTTGGAACACCTCCCATTTTCTTTGGGGAGGGGGTGGTGGCGGATGGGTGACCCTCTCCCCAAGAGTAGATCATTGGTCGGGTTTAACGGCCAGCTTAGGAGAATACGATTAGTACGAGTTTTTCTTCTTGTCTACAATCTTAAGATATATATATATATATATATATATATATATATATATATATATATATATATATATATATATATATATATATATATATATATATATTTCTTCCTGGGTCAGTATTCGCCCATGACTTTTCTTTAATTATTAATATCAACACGTTTTGCATCAGTACTTTTAAGAAAAAAAAAATCTCAAAGCCTAAAAATCACTCACGTGTCACAATGAAACCCGTGCCTAAGCAACGACCAGCATATATACAAGTCCTCCCGAATGGGTTCGTCACAGAAAACGTGAAGCGGGGTACCCCCCCCCCCTCCCCCGTCTGGCGCCGGAGCCATGTAAGAACACCCCCCTCCCCTGCCCCCTTCCCCCCCCAGTACATCACATGGCGTAACGAGGACTCCCGGCAATGGGGTGGTGTTACGTCACGTCCTCCTGGGGGAGGTGAAAAGGGTGTGTATGTGTGTGTGTGTGTACACGACCTATGACGTCATGTCTTGGGATAAGGCCTCCCCCATGATATGATGGACTCGCCTACCATTAGGGTGGGTGGAGAGGAAGAAGAAGGAGGAGGAGGGTTGTATGAGGCGGTGTTGATTGTTACGTAACCACGTTTCTCGTTGCGTGGGTAGACCACGCTGTGAAATTGTATGGTCTTCGGAAAAAAACAATTATGGAACGTGGTCGTAGATGGTTTAAATGGCTCTCTGGGGCGAAAAAAAAGAAAGGGACGTGGTCGTAGGTGGTTCAAATGGCTCTCTGGGGTGAAAAAAAAAGAAAGGGACGTGGTCGTAGATGGTTTAAATGGCTCTCTGGGGCGAAAAAAAATAGAAAGGGACGTGGTCGTAGGTGGTTTAAATGGCTCTCTGGGGCGAAAAAATAGAAAGGGACGTGGTCGTAGGTGGTTTAAATGGCTCTCTGGGTGAAAAAAAAGAAAGGGACGTGGTCATAGGTGGTTTAAATGACTCTCTGGGGCGAATAGTCCGGCTCCACCTTCGATCTGTGCCAATTTTGGGATCGAAAGCTTCAATGTTAAGACTCAAAGTAGGTCGATGAAATAGATGGCTATACGTTAGACTACGAAAGCGTACCATTGAAAAGATGTAAATGGATAAAGGAGAGAGAGAGAGAGAGAGAGAGAGAGAGAGAGAGAGAGAGAGAGAGAGAGAGAGAGAGAGAGAGAGAGAGAGAGAGAGAGAGCAGTATAATAGAGGGATTAAGATAGGATCAGTGTCGTATTAAGCGAGGTGGTGTGACACAGTGCTAAAGCGACGTTCCATCTTGGACGTTGCGATACACGTGATAGTGCAGTGCTGAGGCGAAGACAGTGGGTAATAGGGTCATAATATGGCGAAGACAGTGGGTAATAGGGTCATAATATGGCGAAGACAGTGGGTAATAGGGTCATAATATGGCGAAAACAGTGGGTAATAGGGTCATAATGTAGCGTAGACAGTGGGTAATAGGGTCATAATATGGCGAAGACAGTGAGTAATAGGGTCATAAAATGGCGAAGACAGTGGGTAATAGGGTCATGATATCGGGAAAGCAGTGGGTAATAGGGTCATATGGCGTAGACAGTTGGTAATAGGGTCACAAGATGGCGTAGATATTGGGTGATAGGGTCATAATATAGCGATGATAGTGGGTAATAGGGTCATGATATGGTGAAGTTATTGTATGGTGTAGTGTTATACTATGGGGAGAGAAGTCGATGGTTATATTGCAATATGGTGTTGCAATATTGTGGACTGATGAATGTTAGTATAAGGCGAATGCCATGGAAATTGGATTTGTTGCATTATGGCGAAGACAGTTGGCGAGAGTATGGCAAGCATGACGGAAGGTAATGGATGATAATGTTCTAATATGGCGAAGACAGTAGGTGTTAGATGGTTTATAGTGTTACAATATGGCGAAGACAATAGGTGTGGGATGGATTATAGTGTTGCAATATGGCGAAGACAATAGGTGTTGGTGTTAAGATGGGCGAAGAGTCTGTACGAGCGTGATGTGCGAAGCGTTCACGCGCGGTAGGTAGTCCACCTCGGAGAAAGTAAGTAAGACTCCTCCTATTATCATCCTGGGGCAAGACGATACATGTCTCATGTTATACCATACCGTGGGCGCAAAGAGGAAGTGCGTGTATAGCGAAAGCTATGTCCACGGGACACCGAAGACGGCGTATGGTCATGATGCAGTGAAAGAGCGGTTGACAGCATCGCTGTCTGGTAGTTTATAGTGAGGACAGTGAGTCTTTGGGGAACTATGTGTACGACGGAATCATAAACAGAAGGTGAGCTGATGGTGAGAGGGAAGGGTTGATGTTGGAGGAAAGGGTTGATGTTGGAGGGAAGGGTTGCTGTTGTTGGTGACTCAGTATGGCGGTGCGGGAGGAGTGGTGGCGATGGAGAGTGTATGGTGGGGATGGAGGATAGGGGAAGTGGGGAGGTGCTGGAGTGTGTACGGTTGAGGAGATGAATGGTGAGATAATGAAGGGTGGTACATGGAGGGGTGTTGGAGGGAAGGGGAGGTAGCCAGGGGAAGGGTTGAGTGGATGGAGAGAGGGGGGGAGGAGGGAATGAGATGATGTAGGCAAGGGAGGGATGTTAGAGGGAGTGGGAGGGAAGGGAGTGAGGCAGCCAGGGGAGGGGGTTGATGGTAGGAGGGAGAAGTAAGGGAGATGACTTGCAGTCAGTGGAGGGAAGAGTGAGGGGGGAGGGAGGGAGGGAGGGTAATGCGTTGTTAAGTTGACGTGAGAGTGTTGTGGCGGAAGCGGGAGGGAGGGGGAGGGAGAAGGAGAGGGTGTGGAGAAAACCTCCTCTTGTTTTTATCACGCTCCACCACCCTTCCCTTCTTCCTCCTCCTCCTCCTCCTTCTCTCGCATCATCCTCTTCCTCCTCCTCCTCTCGTATCATCCTCTTCCTTCCCTCCACTCTCACGTCTCCCTCCTTGGATGCTTACGAACGCCATCAGCTCCTCCCAGTGATTGTCATTCTCCAACGACCTGCCAAGTATTGTGGAGTGGATGGACATGCAGAACACTTACCGTAGAGACAAGGGAAGACCTGGCATCGTCTCTCAGCGCACGAAGAAGAACATCCACCCTCCACCCTCCCACACACACACACACACACACACACACACACACACACACACACACACAGTGGCAAACACATGTTTCTGTTCCCAAATGGCCTTGTTTATGTAAGTTAAGAGAGCCGCTGCACGGAAACTGGGCAACGGAGATGCCATTCTCAGCATCCTTCAATTCCACGTATTTCCATAAAATTTAAATATTTGCTTGGCCGTATTAAACCTTTTGAGTATATATATATATATATATATATATATATATATATATATATATATATATATATATATATATATATATATACTTCTCACTGGCAAAGGAGTGTTATTGTCTCGTACGAATGACCCATATGGATGTGGAAACGTTTTAAGTGTGACCATCCGGGTCTTTCTTTCGTGTGTGTGTGTGTGTGTGTGTGTGTGTGTGTGTGTGTGTGTGTGTTGAGGTTTTGATTAATGTAGGTACGGTTACACAAGTGCCTCCACCCACTCTCACTCCTCCCACAGTCCCTTTCTTCCACTCCTCCCTCAACCCAGCCTCCCCACCCATACACCACCACCCACCCCGCCTCCCCTCGAGTTTGCCAGCGTGTTCCACTCATTATAATGATTATGAACTTCTTACCGAAACGCCAGTTGGGTTCAGGGTTCGTCACCCGTGCAAGTTGACCCTCATCCACGTCTTACATCAGGTCATGTTGTTATTCTGTATGGACTGGTAAAGAGGGGGTCATGGCGTAACGACTAATTAGAAGTCAATAGCAGTTAAATCCAGGAGCTTACGACGGGGAATTGTGTATTTTTATTTTGTATTGTTGTCGTAACGTCTTTTCTTAAGCACGACAGTACGTCGTAAATTGTACGATGCCCGCGCCTTCTCGCAAGACGTACTCCTGAGCGGTTGGAGTATGTTTACGCCGTTATACGCAAAGGGGTTGGGGGGGTGATCCGTTGTGCTCAAGGGTCGTACCATTGTGCTCAAGGGTCGTACCGTTGTGCTCAAGGGTCGTACCGTTGTGCTCAAGGATCGTACCGTTGTGCTCAAGGATCGTACCGTTGTGCTCAAGGGTCGTACCATTGTGCTCAAGGATCGTACCGTTGTGCTCAAGGGTCGTACCGTTCTGCTCAAGGATCGTACCGTTGTGCTCAAGGATCGTACCGTTGTGCTCAAGGATCGTACCGTTGTGCTCAAGGATCGTACCGTTGTGCTCAAGGGTCGTACCATTGTGCTCAAGGATCGTACCGTTCTGCTCAAGGGTCGTACCGTTGTGCTCAAGGATCGTACCGTTGTGCTCAAGGATCGTACCGTTGTGCTCAAGGGTCGTACCGTTGTGCTCAAGGATCGTACCGTTGTGCTCAAGGGTCGTACCATTGTGCTCAAGGATCGTACCGTTGTGCTCAAGGATCGTACCGTTGTGCTCAAGGATCGTACCATTGTGCTCAAGGATCGTACCGTTGTGCTCAAGGATCGTACCGTTGTGCTCGCAGGGATAATATCCAGCTTTTGCTAATCATTTTTTTCATTTCCATTTATTTATCTTAACTCACCATCAAGAAGACCATACTTCAACCATCACCTTCCACTCCCTCACACACACACACACACACACACACACACACACACACACACACACACACACACACACACACACACACTATATATATATATATATATACATGGCTTCTCTTCCTGTTACTCCTCTTCCCGCCATGTACGCCTCCCATCCATCCCTCCGCTCCCCTCCCTCCCGTCCCATCCCCCTTGTTTACCAGGTTGTGTGCCTCCCGTCCCGCTGCTGATGGAAGGGCGTAACCCGCCCGGGGAAAGGGCTGCCTGCCTTGGGAAAAAATATGATACCATTTATTTTCTCCCGCCAATCGTAGGATGAATTTTATCCCCCCCTTCCTCCTCCTCCTCCTCCAACTCCTCTTCTTCTTCTTCTTCTTCTTCTTCTTCTTCTTCTTCTTCTTCTTCTTCTTCTTTTTCTTCCTCCTCCTCCTCCTCTTACCTCCCTTGTGGTGTGTTTGTTTTTCATCAGTGTGGATTTATGGTGTGGGGTTAATCATATGAGCCATAACAAAGATTGGCCATTATTGGTCCTGGGCTTTTAAACCATCCGGATCCTTATTCGGCCCTCAGACGATTTCTAAAAACTGGTGCGAATAAAAGGGAAGGAATATCTCACAGTTTATCAACGTCTTTTCCTATCTGGTCGAGGCACATGGGCTAAAGGTGTGTATAATCAGATTAATAGGAGGTTTAAGTTTACAGGTAACTGATACATATTATCGTAAATGATTTATTAAAAGATGGCTAACGAGTGTGTGTCACGCTTGCATGTCCGCAAAATGAGAGCGACGAAGATCTCTCTCACACTCAGTAGGAGAATTGGGGAAAACTCTCTCAGCCACACGTGTTCCGAAGGCTTATTCAGAGGATGAATAAGATGAGAGGTACATCTCTGTGGCAACTAGCACCGTGTAACGCTTTCATCGCCCGAACCTGAGGCTCCCAATGATGTGGGTCGCTCGTAGGGATGACAAGTCAAAGGCAGAAGTTTTCAGGATGGGTCAAGTATGTAAGGTTAAAGCAAGCGGTAATACAGTCTTACGGATTTATTAGTAGTGTTGTGTATGGCATTATGACGCCTCAGATGGTGTTCGTCCCCACGCTTTCCTATGTTTCTCATCGTCGGGAAGGAAAGGGAAGGGTGAGGCGAAGGAAGGGAGAGTGAGCGTTTTGATATGAACTTGTACGCAACACACGCGCCCCATCCAGGAGAACTAAAGGCCCAGTGTTTGTTTCATTGACGCTTTTGGATTGGTGGTAGCTAGACAACATGATGGGGAGTGTAAAGGCCCCCCCCCCCTTTTTTTTTTAAAAAAAGACATTACCATCTATTTTTTCTATCATGGAAGTTGATTACCATCTCTTTCATGCTTTCCTTATTCGTTATTCACGTAGTCAAGTGTCATTTTCAGTGGCGCGGGATTTTTTCCGCTTTTTCTTTCCTTTTTTTATACAGACACCCCCTCCCCAGCTTCCCTCTCCCTCTCGTGTTCTCCAAGCATGAAGAGTGAAGACGGGATAGAATGAATATAAATGGACTTCAAACATAGTGTTGCTATGGTGGTGGCAGTAGTAGTAGAACTTAGTGATGGTATGGTGGTACTAGTAGTAGTAGTAAAACATGGTATGGTGATAGTAGTAGTAGCAGTGTAGTAGTGTTAGTAGTATAGTAGTAGTAGTATATTAATAGTATAGTAGTAGTAGTAGTGGAATAATATTAGTAGTAGTTGTAGTAGTAGTGGTAGTAGTAGTAGTAGTAGAGTAGTAGTAGTTGTAGTAGTAGTAGTAGTTGAGTAGTAGTGGCAGTAACAGTAGTAATGGTAGTTTAGCCTCGTAGTCTTGAGAAGAACATCATTTACATGGCTTCGTTCCACCAGCTGAAAATAGTTACGGAACCATTTTGAAGAACAGACGTTTTTCTTATATATATATATATATATATATATATATATATATATATATATATATATATATATATATATCGACGACTCAGTGACAGGAGCACACGTGGCTGGTAAATATTCCCATCAAAATAAAGTAAGAAGATAAAGAAAAGAGAGGAAGTATGGGAGGCATGTTCTGGCCTTCCCCGGCCTCCGTGGACACATTCTGTCTCATCTTTACGACTAAACATTCTTGACATTTTTAGCAAACTAACAGATCTCTCTCCTCCGCAGAACTTCCAACATTGATGTCATTCTCAGCGTGGTATTTACTTCCCGTTTATTTTTTTTCAGTTTTTCCTACCCTACCCCACCTCCTTGGGGTTTATCATAAAACCATGGTTTATGGTTTGCTTTTATTTATGTCCTTAAAACCCACCGTGTTGACGAAATGGCTGGCGTTCTGTGAGGGAAGGTGGGTGTAGGTGGGGGGTGTAGGTGTGTGGGGTTGTTTATCATGGGAGGGTTGGGGCGTGTGGGTGTAGGTGTGTGGGGGTAGTTTATCCTGGGTCATATATCCTTATCTCCCGCAGACGGCGATGATGGCCCAGCTTCGATACTTCAGGGCGGACGAAGGTAGCCACTGAGCTTCCGTGCGATCACCGGAATTATATATATATATATATATATATATATATATATATATATATATATATATATATATATATATATATATATATATATATAAGACTTATATATAAGACTTCTTCCCCTGTATGTTGTGGCCCACTCGTACATCGCTGTGACCACACACCACGACGGAAACGTGTGTTTCGTTGTGGTCATTTGTTTTCCCCAGAGCTTGCAGGGTCTTACTGGGGTCTTCGAAGGTGTGAAAGAATCGTTTGAGGATGAAAATTGAAGATTTTCCAAACGGGAAGAGTATAGGGACACATTCGAATGGCACGATATAGTAGCACAGTGATGGTGTTCGATTCCATTGACAAGTGGGAGCATTGCGAGCGAGAGGTAAGTCACCTCCATTGTATCATCGTAAGCAGAAAAAAAGAAAAATGTATACAGAGTCGACAAGGATGTTCTCTCGCCTCGAAAGAACCCACCTTACCCTGTTCATACATGGACTGCAGCCTTAAAACTGCGGAAGCCCCGTTGATAAAAGAGTCTTAGGGTTACATAATGAGAAGAATGATTCTAAGATTAAGAAAGGAATACTCACAGAGTTTTTATACGTACGTTCTTGGGTAGGGACTTTGGACGAATTGGGTGAACGCTTTCCAGGTGGTTCGACGGTGATAAAAGTTTCGACTAGATATCCAAATATGTTAAGGGACAGGATTTCGAAGGTACAGATAATTTTTATGTTAAGGGACAGGATTTTGAAGATAATTTTTTGTTTTTCCTTTTACAGGAGTAGAAGAAGAGTTATATTAAACGGTGTTTTGAATAGCCAAACCCTTCATATTAAAGCATGGCGACGCGACCATTGAACGCGATGGTATGACCCTTGAACACGACCGTTGAGAACGCACGACCATAGAACCCTCCTGCACGACGCGATGGTACGACCCTTAAGAACGACGTTAGAACCCTCCAGCACGACGATGCGACCCTTAAATATGACGGTCCTGGCCTCTGACCTGACCCATGCTTGAGGATAGACCACATGCCAGACTGACATACGCCAGGGTCGTACTGTCGTGCTCACGGGGCGTACCCGGCGTGCGCGCGCAAAAGTCTTACCGTCGTACCCAAAGGTCGTACCATCCAGTTTAAGAGGATAAGGCCTGAATACATGTGTTTTTGAATATATATATATATATATATATATATATATATATATATATATATATATATATATATATATATATATATATATATATATATATGCGGATGAGGGGGGGTGAAGAATACTTCATTGATTAATATTTTCTCTCACTGTGAAAAACGAGTTAAAAACTTTTATCTTAGATATCAGTCAGTATTGTCTGATAAATTATGTAGAATTCTACCGGAAGGAAATCTTCAAGAAACGTATACAGAATAAGAATCTTTTGATATTAATTGCTTCATGTGTGTTGCACATTTACACATATGTTACCTTTCAGTGTCATAGCAGGCTGGTAGTGTAGTGTTTAATTGTTGTTGCTTTTCTATATATTTATTTATATTGCAATTGTTGTTGTCTTTTTATTTTTGGATATATTTATATTTGCAAATGTTCGAAGAGTCATGTTACTGGTTGCTAGTATTAATAATAGTCGCATCTCCTGAGGTTAAAATCATTATGAGAATTCTCATTTCGTAGATGAAAATAAAAAAAAAATGATATCTTTAAAATCTTAATCTTATATTAATCACTTGTCTATTGGAATAAAATCACCGGCAAGAAAATCGTATCCTGGAACAGTTGAGTCCGTACAATGAGTGCATTTTAGGTCGGTTCTCGTGCGTTACACAATGTCTCTCTTACCACTACATGTAAATTCCTGTGTCATCCACCTTGCGTTGACGGATGTCGCTCGCTGAGGGCCTGCGAGTTGAGCACAGATCCAGAAATTGCATTTCCACAGAAACCTTAATAACTTAGATTGGAAATTTCGGGGGCGGACGTTGTACAGACCCCGGGCTCAGGGAATTGTGCGATAAATCTTTACGGAGCATTTGCCAGTAGAACTACGAGAGAGAGAGAGAGAGAGAGAGAGAGAGAGAGAGAGAGAGAGAGAGAGAGAGAGAGAGAGAGAGGAAAAGAAAGATAGGTGAGATGGGAGGGAAGGTGGGTGGAGGAGGGGTCGTAGGAGTGAGGTGCGGGTGAGCGCTGTTCGCTCTGGGACCTGAGAGAGAGAGAGAGAGAGAGAGAGAGAGAGAGAGAGAGAGAGAGAGAGAGAGAGAGAGAGAGAGAGGATAGCGCCAATCTCGGTCTTCAGGTGGGGGGGGACATGCGGAAGATCTGGCACGCGTAAGGCGAGGCAGAATTGAGGTAGGGTTCGCACGAGGCGAGGCGAGGCGAGGCGAGGGAGGAAAAGTATGAGGTAACATAAGCCCGTGCGAGGCTGGGTATGTGAGATCGCGTCGGCCGCCGCCAACTATGGGCAGTACACCGGCCACGCGCGATGTGAGGCTCGAGTTCGACGAGGTGTGGCGCGTGCCTCTTGTGGCCACACGCGGGCTCGCGCGGGAGGTGGTATAGCGCACCCTCCCCTTGCACGCGCGCCGTTCAGCGCGCACAGCACGCGCCTTTCCCGTGTCACGTAAACTCATTGTTCCTGTGTTTATGCTTCCGTTCGCCTATGCCTCCCCCGCCTGGTCTTCCTCCCTACCCACCACACGACAGCGGCTGCGGGAGGAGGTACAAAATACGGCATGCAAGATCACCCTCAGCCCATTTCACGATGACTTCGCCGATTCCTCAAGACCATCGCCTTGACCTCAATCTCGCCCCCGTCATATCCTGCCACCTGAGATCCCACGTCCCTTCAGTTAAGGTTCGCTACCATAACCGCCTCGCGAACCTATCCGAATTCGTCTCGACCCCCTACAAGAACAGCTCCCTCCCCAAACACCGTTCACATAGAAACGCTCAGAAAGTTACATATAGCAGCACCCCATTTTGTAACTCCCTTGTTTGTATTCTGTATTTTCTCAGCCAATGGCTACTTTTCAGTGAGGTAAACTGCTTATTATTAGTAGTAGTAGTAGTAATAGTAGTAGTAGTAGTAGTAGTATTAGTAGTAGTAGTTGAAGTTTCTATTGTTGTTGTGATCTTGGTATGGGGTCTACACAAGACAGTTAGAGAGTGGATGTGTGCAAATGTGGCCATGGTTCTTCGTTTCCTGACGCCACACCGTTAAGACATGGGGGGCGAAGGAGATTGTGCATGAGGTATTATTGTTATTATTGTCATTATTATTATTATTATTATTGTTGTTGTTGTTGTTGTTTTTGTTGTTGTTTTTATTATTGCATATAATGGTTCTCACTTTCGAATAATGGCACCCCCAGTTAAGAGAAAGTACATAACTACCTATAAGTACCTACGACGAGATTTTTGGCCTCAGTGACGGGCTAGCATGTAGCGCTCCCCCCAGAGAGAGAGAGAGAGAGAGAGAGAGAGAGAGAGAGAGAGAGAGAGAGAGAATCTTTCCCAACCATTTATCCAACCATCAAATTTGCACCGGAATGAAATCTTTATATATGACCACCTCTGACTAAACGATGTTTCAATATTTGACAACGTCCAATCATTTCTTCAATAATTTTCGTACAATTTTCTTGGTAGATTTAACTGGCTGGAGAGTGAGGGGGCGGCATTCAGAGTCCTCTAGGAAAGACTTCTCTCGGTTTGTGGTGCTTAAGTGTTGGCAGGAGTCTGTTGGCTGACACCATCTCCCTCCTTCCACCCTCTCAGTGTTGGCAAGAGCATGTTGTCCAACGTCTGTCGAACCCTGGAGCGTGTTGTCTGATGCGATTTTCCTTCCACCCTTCACTGTTGGCAGAGATGGGTATTCTGACATCCCTTCCTCTTCCATCTTCAGTGTCTGACTCCACTTCCCTTCTTCCACCCTTCATTGGCGACGTGAGTGTGTTGTCTGACACTACTTCCCTTCCACTCTTCCGTGTTAGCAGGAGTATGTTCTCTGACACCACCTCCCTCCCCTGCCGCTCTGTTGTCACCCGCTTGACACACAGAAGCCAGCGAGGTGGATTGGCTCTCCTGTTTTCTTTTTATGGTCTCTCATTCCTCAATACGTTCGTCTCGCCTCTTACTCTTCTCTCTCTCTCTCTCTCTCTCTCTCTCTCTCTCTCTCTCTCTCTCTCTCTCTCTCTCTCTCTCTCTCTCTCTCTTACCTTATGGTTATCATCGTTCACTCCGCTTTACGACCCCCCCTGGAAGTGAGAGAGAGAGAGAGAGAGAGAGAGAGAGAGAGAGAGAGAGAGAGAGAGAGAGAGAGAGAGAGAGAGATTGGGTTGTTGCTTGTTCTGAATGATACATGAGCCTGTGTCTGGTGCCATCAGAGTTACAGGACGCCTGCCCGTCATGCACATTACACATGCCGGTGCTTTTCAAGTCTTGGAATTCTTGCTATACTCAACTGGGAAAAGAAAAGTTCCGTCTTTGTTTTGTAAATCATTTTAGTGATTGATATGTATTTATCTAGGCTATGAATACGTGTGTGTTTGTGTGTGTGTGTGTATGTGTGTGTGTGTGTGTGTGTGTGTGTGTGTGTATATATATATATATATATATATATATATATATATATATATATATATATATATATATATATATATATATATATATATAATCACCTGCTCCACCCTGAACCACGCCTCACCTGCCTGGCCATCCATCCTTTCAAAAAACAAATATAAAAAAAAATTGCTTAAAGCCACACATGACAGAGGATTCAGAACAATCACAGACTGCCAGGCAACAAGAAACGTCCAACATCTGCACAGTGAAACACAGTTACTTCCAGTACAACACAACCTCAATATTCTCTGGCACTCGCATCTTTGTGGCAGCTACTTGATAACAACCTACTCAATATAAAGTTTATGTCTTGCTTCACACTTCAGCAGCCTGTATGTACAGATAACCCCAACCCCTTGAAAAAAACGCGTGACTGACAAAAACGCAAACACATTCAGATAACCCAACAAACACTAAACAACAGCTTTATCGACCCAGGCTTCCACTGCTCTATACTGTACATACACCTGTCTAAAACTACATTCCCCAGGCATGTACGAGCTACGCTTTTTCGTCTCGCTCTGAACACCAGCCATTTCTTCAGCCAGTGATTCAACATCATTCAGCATATTAAAAGACCTTACATGCCTAGGGCGTAGTTTACATAGTGAAGATACCCCAAAAGGACATACATAACTACACATGCAATATATATATATATATATATATATATATATATATATATATATATAGAAAGTTACAATCGTTGTGAGAAATTATATAACCAGAACTTTAAGGCGTGTTTGAAAGAATCGCCTCGGTGTTGACTTTGCTCTGCAGTTCTCCATCTTTGCAGCGAATATTGTGAAGATGTTTGGCTTTGACCTGAGTGTGTGTGTGTGCTCACCGTGGTGAGAGGTCGTTGCTGAGATTCCCTTTGTGTTATCATGGTGGTTACGTTAATCGTCACCACCGTCGTTAACCTGTCGTGTCCATGTTAGACCTACGGAGGACCATTATTCATAATGTCGAGATGTCGTATGAGGCTCAGCCTGCCTGAGCTACGGAAGGGGTTTGTTTAGTCCTTTCATTAACGTTCACAGTACATTCGTACGCACGTAGTTAAATGTGCTTGAGCACGACGGTGCGACGCTTGAGTACGACGACGGAACGATCTTTTACGTGCGAAGGGACGACGACCCTCATTGCTTACGACGGAGCGACCACTGGGTTTCATGGACTGACCTTTGACTTGACCCCTCAGTGGGTCAGATCAAAGGCTACAGCAGCATACCCAGACCTTGCTCCACTGAGCTCCAAGATGGGACATTCGTGGTCGCATGATGATGCCATAGTGCTCAAGGATCGTCCCGACGTGCTCAGTCTCCAGACTCTCTTGCTTAAGGAATTAAGGACTTTGCGCCTTGGTAACATGGCTGAAGACTTCTCCACGGCCAATCCTACGTAATTGGACAGTTCAAAATGGTTTTTGTGCCGGACTGTCTACTCTTTAACAAGAGGTAAATCTCTTCCAAGCCTGAAGCCCAGAATAACTTGGAAAGGTGTGCGAGGAACTGAGTATTAAGTTCCCTCCCACTGCCAATTAAGTGTGAACTGAAGGGTTCAGGTCTTCGCCGCCTTCCGCAGTGTGTGAGGTTCTCTCTGAAGTGAGCTCGATTTGTTGAGAGTGAACTCCCTCATTAGCACGACGTTACCACCTTCGAGCACGACGGTGTGACCCATTGCACGATGTATGTGACCATTGAACACAAAGGTGTGACCCTCGAGCACGACGGTGTGACCCATGTGCACGATGTATGTGACCCTTGAACACGAAGGTGTGTGACCCTTGAGTGTTGAGACTTTGTCAAGACCCAGGCTAGAAGGAGTAAAACTTACAACTGGACTTGCTCGTCTTGTGAATTTCATTCTCTGTAAACTTTCAGTCGACGAAGATCTAAGATAAAGAAGTGTCCATTTTTACTTAAAGGTTAGTTGGTTGTTTTGGCCAATCAGCCCTCAGGATAATTAAGGCCTTCATCGTGATTCTAAATCCACCAAACCAAAGAAAAAAAAAGATTTAAACGCATTCTTAAGGTGTTATGAATCATTCTCAGACAACGTACCCTCTCAGTATATATATATATATATATATGGCCCTCGTTCGTGTAAAATGTAAGTGTATCATAAAACACTTTATTCTCGAGCACGTACAACATTTGCCGAAAGTTTACTAATGTCTATCAAAAGTATAAGTTGCTTTAAAAGTGACTTTCCGATTGTGTGTTTCGACGACGTTAAGCACCAGTTTGGTGGCATTTGCGTGGAGATAGGAGGACAGAACACCAAGGCCAACATGCATAGTATACTTCAGGCGTAGAATCCGCAGGGAAAGGTTACTCCCGGAAGCCAACACCATCGGTTGAAATTACCTGTATTTTTTGATCCTGGTAACATTCCTCACTGGGCCGTGTTTGGCGTCATCCACCAACCTTGATCAATTACGTTTGAAGTTGAGGATATGTGTTCTTTCGTTTCTCAAGTGTATTCACTTACATTCCCTTTTTTCACATATATATAGAGATAAATTTTACATTCATCTTTTGGTATGGTAGGGTGTTCGAGGTCTGAAAATACACTTTTTGTATCATTCTGCTGCTGTGGATTGAAGGCCATCTCTATACACAGTGGGAGAAATTTATGTAATGCTGTACTTGGTACAGAAGACCACCACTGTGTAGATATATCTTCATCACCTGGTTCACAGGTTACAGAAGTTACGAGCAGAGTTTCCTGAACTGTTTCTGGTCTTATGTCTTCATGTTGTTAACTTCTTTTTTTCGCTGGAGAACCACAACTGTTTCTGGTCTTATATCTTCATGTTGTTAAACTTCTTCTCTTTATTTTTTTTTCGCTGGAGAACAATAACTGTTTCTGGTCTTATGTCTTCATGTTGTTAAACTTCCTCTTCTCTTCTTTCTTTTTTTTTTTTTCGCTGGTGAACAATCAAACAAAACCTGTCACTTTTTCCTCTCCAGCCAAGCTGTGATGGCCACTGGTTTTGGACGGTGTGTCGTACCGAAGAAGCCTTACAGTACAACAACAACAACACGGAGCTGGACGCCAGATTACCGAGGATTTCCACGGCTTCCGTCGTTACTGCTCCGAACATCTATATGTTTTTGTTTTTTTACATGTATCATGTTTTTTCATTGTAGTACACGTTTCCTCCGTAAGTACGTGTACTTCCGCTGGTCAGCATGAACGATTTTTTCGTCAGTATTCAATGTAACTTTTGGGTGCCTTCGTCGATAGATAGCGTGTAGACTTCGTGGATATGTAGTGTGTTGGGTTCGTGGATAGACAGGCGTTGTGTAGGCATGGGCGATAGATTACTTAGGCCTTGTGTAAAGGCCTCTTAGACATGTGTTATACAGGCCTCTTATCCGATAGATGATATGTAGGTCTCGTGGATAGATATTTTGCAGGCCTTCTTGCGTAGATGATGTATAGGTCTCGTGGTTTAGGTAAAGACCCTCTTGTGTAGATATTGTGAAGGTCTCGTAGCTGGAGACGAGATGTACGAAGAGGCGTTCCGGACTATCAGATGTAAGCTGTGATCATTTTCCCTCCCTCCTCCCACAAAGATGCTATCATCTGCCTTCATGAATCGTTAGATCCGAGAGGCAGTGCACGTCAGTAAATGCATTCCTGATGACATTTCCCAGAAGAAGGAATGTGAACGCTCGTGTCCTCCTCACCCATCCACTCAGCAGTTTATATCTCCACGGCTAAATAGATGACGCATTGATGCCCCTCGCCAAGGGAGGTTTGCCCGTGGTGTGTGATCTGTGTCTGTTGGTCCGTCGTCTGTGTAGGATGTCCATCTTGCGTGTTGGGAAGAAGCTAAAAAAAAAAGCACCATTTTCGCCACCCGGTCACCTCCTGCCACAGGAGGGGAGGTCCCTCGTTCTCGAATCTCAGTTCGACGTTAGAAACTCAATGATCGAAGCCATCCGAGCCCCTGCAGGCTTCGCTTCCCCCTCCCACTGCAGAGGGTAGGGAATCAACGCAGGTATTTCGGTCCCTCTGGTAGTGGAAGACGTGTATTCCTGCCAAGGGTGTTGACGTGTCGCAGGGGACCTCCTCCTCTTCAGGAGCACGTGCTGTAGTCAGTCGTAATGGGCCGGGTCATCAGGTCTGCCCGTTTTCATTCTGTCCTTTTTCTTCTTATTTCATGCCACCGGGAGCATCATGTCTTGTACAAAGTATATCTTGTTTCCGTCCAAAGATACGGAAACTTGGCATTTTATGATTAATAAAGTTGTATGTTCTCGTGTGTGTGTGTGTGTGTGTGTGTGTGTGTGTGTGTGTGTGTGTGTGTGTGTGTGTCTGTGTTTGCAATTGTCTTTTTGTCTATTATTGCCTGATGAGGGTGTGATGTCAAGGACAGACAATGAGAGAGTGCGTGTGAGGGAGTGAGAGTGAGTGAGTGAGTGAGTCTGAGGTTTAGCAGACACTGCGTTTCATCAGCTCATCCTTCAAAGGCTGTACCAGCATTACCTGCCCTTCGAGCGTCAGGTAGCATGAATAGGGGTTGCGAGGGGGGGGAGGCGCGGCGCCAGCAGGCGAAATCCTCAACCCCAGCCAGACACAAGCACCCGGTGTAATAACTTTCCTCCAGGCAAATACCCCGGGACTCAAAATGAATCCGACAGAGTTGGTTTTATAGATGGCCTTGGGAGGATGTGGGGGGTAGGTGGGTGGGGATGTGTGTGTGTGTGTGTGTGTGTGTGTGTGTGTGTGTGTGTGTGTGTTGGGAGGGGGGAGGGGTAGAACATTCTTTGTCTGTGGCCTTCGTAGAGACTCGCATGAAAGATGACACGCACGGTTAAAGTATGTATGTCTGTATGCCGCCGGGATTATTTTTGCAGACTTGACGGAGCACAAAGCATCATGTCTCTGTTGTTAGATTTCCCACACCTGTGTGGGGCAGAAGGTCTTTTGTTCTTATGACTCTTTTTCCTTCAGTCTTTTTCTTTCGAACGTTTTTTTTTTGTCATCCGCTGGAATGATCACCCCACAGAATTTGTCTCTAAACTAGTGCTTGGCGCTCGTACCATATATCAAAAGAGAAAGGAAGGAAGGAAGGAAGGAAGGAAGGGAGGGAGGGAGGGAGAAGGAATGAGCGTCCTGAGAGGAGGAGGAAAAAGATTGAAAGAGAGGTAGCCACACCAACGTGTACACACACGTGTGGTGTACGGGGCAGCTGGACACGTGTGGTGTACGGGGCAGCTGGACACGTGTGGTGTACGGGGCAGCTGGACACGTGTGGTGTACGGAGCGGCTGGACCCAGAATGCTAGACCACTTTCCTCCTACCACCGTAAACAACCTGTGAAAAAGAGACACTAAAATCCTTTGCGCATAATCTGAAGATATCATGTAAGACTTGGCCAGTGAGGGAGGAGAAAATTTTTAGTGATCAAAAGTAGGATTATATTTCTTTCTCTCCTTTGATTATAAAGTTTTTGTTTCTCTCCCTCGATTATAAAGGAAGGAAGAGTGCATTGGCTGTTACGGAAGAACAGTTACCTACGAAGGAGATGAGAAGAGAGACGTGTGAGATCGAAAACTGTGAATCGATGTTTACTGAACGGGTCGTCACGATAGAGATTCAGTAATCCAAAGGGATTCATCCATAATATATCCCTCGAACTCTGTCTCTCACATGTGACAGTTGTCGTAAATTACTAACACACGCACGCCCCATCTGGGGAAGCGATGTGATGATGAAAATCCAAGGGGAGTGACCCACACACGGAACGTTTCTACACTAACCTTCCTCTCAACCCTCTCAACTGGATATTACGTTTATTTTGTCAGTGAAGATGGGAGTCTGTCCACGTACTTCCCAGCCTTTTCGTAAAGCTACGGAATGCTGATGAATAAGCCTTGACTTCGGTGACGCATCGAGGACTTTATTATAAGAGCACGGTGTATGCTCCCACATCCTTGAGAAGGAGCAGAGAAGCGTTCCCCCCACAATGTGATTCGGTGCACAGCGCACAATGGAATGACCGACACTACGACGAACGGCGGCGTTTTGGAGGTGGGCGAACTTTCCCGCCGCCGCGCATGCGTGTGATCATCGAGTCATCTGGACGTGAAAGCACTGTCCAGGGAGGAAGGTGGTGTATGATGAACAGTTTTGGGAGGACGTTGAGCTCTCAAAGCGCGAGTTGACCGGGCTAAACTTGGTTGTACGAAACTCTTAACCTCTGGAGAATGGTGTTTAACCCTCCATATATTTCTCTTCCTCGTTCTCGTATTCAGAACAAACAAGAAACGCATTCTGAAACCATTTATCTTCCCTTGTCGTTGATGCAAGATGAAGCATGGCATTGTCTTTCACCGAAGACGTACGGATTACGCGAACGTCTGCTAGGATTTCTTAAGGGTCACTGACAACAGCATATCTAAGGGAGAATGAGACTTTCCAGCTCAGTTGCCAAAGAAGAAAAGAATATACGAGTACGCCAGATATAAGAAGGAAAATCTCGCAAAGTGCCTTCGACTTATATGGCACAGGAGTGTCTAAAGATCTTCGCTTGATCTTGAGGATATATAGTTTTTTGGTTTTTTTTTTTTTTTTTTACAACCATAACAACGAAGAATATGGTACTTGAGATATTGCTCCAATTCATTAAGAAGGCTTGACCACAGCCCAGTCTAATGATACGTTGATAGAACTCCAAAATAAGTATAAGATGAGAACTTCTGTTATCACTTAGTGATTCTTGAATGCCTTGATATCATCTGCCGCACAGCAACCATCGTATACACTGACACTAGACTGTATCTGCAAGTAGACGACGCAAGGAATGGAACTTTGAAGTCATCTGGGGCTTCGATAAAGACCGAGTCTTATCTTGAGCATCGCCTTTGGCCGTGTGTGGACACGCCGTCGCCACATGTATGAACCTCCTGAAGGTGCCTAGGTTGACGGGGTGATCACCTAGACATTAACAAGACGAAACCTGCGTTCAATGGCGCACTGACACATGCATAAAATTCCCCTCAAGCATGGGTAAGTGGAGGGTCCGCCATGCCTTTCATACCTCAGTGGCCCCTTGGTTCATATTTTGAGAGTTATACAACAGCCAGTTTGATTCACTTCTTTCTCAACTGTTCACCTTTGATTTATAGTGTTCATTTGTTCATTCATTATCATTCATGTTAGGTGGATATACTGGTCTGTCTCTCTTTTTATGGATGGAGAGAAGGGTTTACACTCTTCGGTCATGCC
Organism: Panulirus ornatus; assembly: GCF_036320965.1. Lineage (NCBI taxonomy): Eukaryota > Metazoa > Arthropoda > Malacostraca > Decapoda > Palinuridae > Panulirus > Panulirus ornatus. Next base: position 9,307,930 of record NC_092261.1, on the reverse strand, counting down.
TTGAAGACTAACGTACCACGCCAGTCGTCCATTGTGGTTGCGGGTCGTGCCATTGGACTCATAGGTCGTATTGTCATGTTCATAGTTCGTGTGACGTGTTTTTGAACTCGATGGTTGCACCGTCTGAGCTCAAAAGGTGACGTACTACCCTCAGCATCTTACCGTCGTTTTACAAGGATCGCAAGCACCACACGCTCACGCGAGAGAGAACGTACCCTTTTTGAACGCGACGCTCTGCGCATCGTTGTAGACCGAGGGGCTCAGTTTTGCCCTTCCCGTGTGTGTGTGTGTGTGTGTGTGTGTGTGTGTGTGAGGAGGTGGTCTCCGGAGGTGGGTTTGAGCGTGGCCCGAGCCACCGTAAACTAAGGTTATTGTAGGAACCCAGAACACATGACTCCCAAAATTGAACGGTGTGCCCAAATTTACGCCTCAGCCTTCCCTAAATATTCCAAAAAACCTTAGCGGGGCGGGGGGGCAGGGCGCCACCTCTGCATTAAACTTTGTTTTTAAAGTGTGATGAACTTTATTAATGTTGGAGGTTAAAGTTAATAATAGGTTAAGGCGTGGGGAGGGAGAAGAAAAATGAATAATGAGTAACAAGAACTTTAGTAAGAATGTCTTTGGTTGATGTAATATTATAATGGGTGCTTTATTCCTTTTGGGTATGTTGGTCTTAACCATGAACCTATATGGTTAAGGGTTGGGTCAAAGGGGAGGTCAGGTCAACATACCAAAAGGGTCGTAGCGTCGTGCTCAGGCGTCGCAAAGCTGTGTGAAGCGCCGTACCGACCGTCGTACATCAGGATTTAAAGGTATGTATTTACGTACCCTGGATAGATAATAGTCGACCGACCCCCTTTGGAGGGGATCCAGTCTCTCCCTTTAACCTCGTTGTGACCCATGTCATCTGCTTACTCATCACCATTCATGTCCGCTGTTTACTCATTAGTGTCGAATTATTAATCATTTTACAGATTATTTATGAAACATAATTCTTAAAAGCCTCACGCAGGCATGTTTGTGGTTCAGATAAACAACCTCGTTTTCTGTCCAGTTCTCGTGTGTGTTTTTGGCCCACATTTTCTAAACAAATTTGCACGTTTAGTATAGGTTTATTACTCACAACTTTTTCTATATCTTTTTGTCGAGTGGGTGTTTATATATATATATATATATATATATATATATATATATATATATATATATATATATATATATATATTTTTTTTTTTTTTTTCCAAAAGAAGGAACAGAGAAGGGGGCCAGGTGAGGATTTTCCCTCTAAGGCCCAGTCCTCTGCTCTTAACGCTACCTCGCAAACGCGGGAAATGGCGAATCGTATGAAAAAAAATATATATATATATAATTTCCGATATTGGTATGCAATTATCGCTTCCATAAGTATCATTTATACAATTAAGGACTTCATTGTGAGGCAGAGTATGAGAGTTGTTAAACGTATCCACAAACGACGGTACGACCTCTGAGCACGACGGTACGACCCCTCCCTGAACACGACAGTAAGACCTCTGTGCTCAACGGTACGACCCCCTGAGCCCGACGGTATACGACCCCTAACCACGACGGTACGACCCTCCTTCCCCCCCTGAACACGACAGTACGATCTCTGTGCACGGACGGTACGACCCCTGAGCCCGACGGTACAACCTGTGATCATGACGGTACTACCCCCGAGCACGACGGTACGACAGCACAACGACACGGCTCTTTGAGGACGACGGCACGACTCTTGGGTATGAAGTATTGGACTCTGAACCTGACGCCTGCGGGTCGAGTCAAAAGTCATGTCGAGCCTTTCATTCCTAAAGAGTTCATCCTGTCTCTGCTACTGAGGGGAGCGCAACCTTGAGGCTGCGGGAGTCCCTGAAGTAGTTTTTCCTTGGGTTGTTTTATAATAGTAATAATGATAATGATAATTATAATGATAATGATAATAGTGATAATGATAATGATAATAATATTGATGAATATAATGATAATAATGATAATAATGATGATAATGATGATGATAATTGTATATGTATAGATAGATAGATAGATAGATAGAAAGATAGATAGATAGATAGACAGGTAGATAGATAGATAGATAGATAGGTAGATAGATAGTTGGTTAGATAGATAGAAAGCATGGTTGCCATGCAGAGTAGGGGTGGGCCTGGCCCTATTGATATTGTACGCAGCGTAATCGGATTATGGATATTGCTTGCGCTTGTAAATGTGATTGTGAACAGTGTTAATTTTATGCATCAAGCGCAGCTGCAAATTCTCCTTCTTCTCTCTCTCTCTCTCTCTCTCTCTCTCTCTCTCTCTCTCTCTCTCTCTCTCTCTCTCTCTCTCTCTCTCTCTCTCTCTCTCTCACACTCTCTCTCTCTCTCTCTCTCTCTCTCTCTCTCTCTCTCTCTCTCTCTCTCTCTCTCTCTCTCTCTCTCTCTCTCTCTCTCCCTCTCTCTCTCTCTCTCTCTGCGGAATATAATTGCAGTTTAGAAAGTTTTGCAAAAAAAAAACACACAAGAAAAAAAAATTGTTTTATAGCAGATGGTAGGCGGAAGGAAACGACCACAGTATGTTTGACGAGATTTAATTTGGTGTTGTGTGATGACGACGATGATGAAAATGTTTTTGTTTTGTTGATGAGATGTGTGTTTCCGATTTTCTTGTTGTTTTGTTTCGTTTTCTTTGTCTGCGGCATGACAGACAGGAGGTCAGAGGTCGT
>NC_092261.1:9267696-9300196 GCF_036320965.1 Panulirus ornatus | reverse complement strand
TATATATATATATATATATATATACATATATATGCGTGTATGCTTGTGATTACCGGTATATCTCTGCTCTTCAGCAGATGTACGCTAATTCACAGTCGTTCTCATTCACTCCCAACATTAACATTACGTGCTCACCTCCTCCCTACACCTCACTCCCTGCCTACACCTCACTCCCTGTTGGCTCTCCGTCGTCTAATTCGACCCGAGCGCCCCTGGTGGTGGTGGTGGCGGTGATGACGGCCGCGCTGGGCTGGCTGGCTGCTGGCTACCCTTATGCAACGAGACCCTCAAACGGAGGTATCCAAACTGGCCGGTCTGGCTCGGTGGCTTTCCAGCTTGCAGTTCCTGCTTGGCTGCCTCCTAGCCTACCTTACCACCGGCTTCACAATCCCTCGACCTGATACACCTATATTGAGATCATGACGCGTCTCGCTGTGTTAACTCGCGGTTTATTGGGTAGTTTTTCTCGCCGGTCGTTGATCTCTTCGTAATTTGTTGGTCGACCATGTGTGTAGCGGAGTGGAAGATCTTCGCCATATGTACGTCGTTAGTTGGCAAGAGAGAGAGAGAGAATGTGTTTCTCATGCACATTGATCACACACACACACTGTGGCTGCTCTTTTTGTGTTGCATTTAAACGCAGCATTTCAAGAAGTGTTGCAACATGACGGGGGGGGGGGGGGGGGAATAAGTACAGATTACGCAGTCTCTGTAGTTGGCATCTAGCAAGGGCAGCAAGATGGCGCTGTTTAATAGCGGGAGTGTGTGTGTGTGTGTGTGTGTGTGTGTACAGAGACGAGCCTCTGGGCCGCCTTGATCTGCCGCGTCTCTCTTTTCATAGGGCGTTACCACCGACTGACCACCAAGGCCACTAAGAGGCAAAGTCAACGCGTCACCTCCAATATTACCCTCTGGTCAGTGGCCCAGGGTCGCTGGCAGATCCGGCCTTACCGCCTGATCTATCTGGTTGGTTTACCCTGCCGAGGAACGCGCCTCCTGAAGCCTCCAGAGGAGGGGTGATATGAGGGCTGTGTTGTGGGCCAGGCCTGCAGGGAGGAGGAGGGTGGTCACCGACGCGTGCAGGAGAGTACGACACACGGTAGACCTTCGTCAGGAGCTACAGGAGGTGTGTGTATGTGTGTGTGTGTGTGTGTGTGTGTAAGGTGTTCTTGTTGCTGTTAATCGTGTGCTGCTGCTTCAGGGTGTAGGATTTGCTTGGTATAGGAAAGAAATGTGGCCTTGATTTGTGCGTTTGTGTTTTATGTAAATGCTTTTTTACACACACACACACACACACACACACACACACACACACACACACACACACACGCGCGCGCGCGCGCGCACACACACACACCTTGGAAGAAGGAAGAGTGAGGGATGACCTGATCACAACCTTTTTTAAGTTTTTTTAAACAGGCCGATGCCTTAGACAGAGAGCAGTTCGTCGAGCGATGTAGGGAGGGGTACAGCAACCAGAGGACATATAACATGAAATTAACGTAGGAACATGTTAAGGAAATAGATGTAAAGAGGTACTGTTACAGTACTTGGTCCAGTTGTAATGATAGAATGATACGATTATATTTAACATGAATCGTCGGTATTGAACGTTTGGAGGACACAAAAACCTTATTAGTACCTCAGATCCGGAATCTATGTTTCTACCTTTGATCAGACGTAACCCTACGCCTTCCCCATCCAGAGGGTTAGAAACAGACGTCTTCCTGTCTGAACTGTCGCCTCCACCAGGAATCAGAAGACGGGATAAGCCACCACCCATGGAACACCCATGGGAGAGGAGAGGACAGGGACAAAGAAAGTGAGGGGAGAAGGAGGAGGAGTTACATAGATACAGAGGTTCATAGAGCGACAGTTAAAAGGAACTCGTGGTCCAAGCTGTGTGACGCTACTGAGAGAGATGTAGCCCACTTGAAAGCAGTAGAGGAAAAGCGTAGCAAATGAGTCTTTCTAAAGATCTAAGGGAGAAAAGAGGACTTGAGGCATCACGGAGATAAAAGCTCTCTCTTTTCTCTCTCTCTCTCTCTCTCTCTCTCTCTCTCTCTCTCTCTCTCTCTCTCTCTCTCTCTCTCTCTCTCTCTCTCTCTCACCTCGTGTTTCTTGTTTACCCAAAATACAATAAATCAAATCAGACTTGATCATCTTCTTTAGCGTGCCTGCCGCCAGGCCGCTCATCACATATTTTTGTACACACTGTGTACCCGGCCGCATATGTAAAATTCCAGGCCGCATGCGGGCGAGGAAAGGAAAAAAAAAGAAAAAGATAGTTGCGAGCCTCTGGTTTTAAATACTTTGCGTCTATTTTACGAACGAAAAAATTGGTGTGATATTTGTAATCTCATCTTTTTGTTTTTGTTTTTGTTTTTGTATTTTCACATCCTTCCGTCATTTTCCTCGTAATATCTTCCATTATTGATCAGGTCTTTAAGGATCGTATAGATAAAGGGCTTATCGTATTGAAGTCTGAATTCAGATAATTAGTTTGATGGAAACTTTCAAGAAATTGAAAGTTTCAGTAAAATGTCTGGACTCCTATCGAAGTGTGATTTTCTCCTTCACGAAAATTATCACTTATCACAGACTAGTGTGATCATGTATAGAGAAAACTTAATATATTCACATGGGGAAATGCTGAAATCTATTTAATCTACTTAAGTCTACCAATTAAATTGTGCCGGTGGGGCAAAGAGCATTTTGCAGGCTAATAAATTCATGTATTTCCACGATATTTTCGTGTCGTATCGACATTAATTTTTTTTCTATTCATAAAACATCGAATTCTTGTGTGAGGGAAAAAATATACATGTAACTCATTTCTCAGCGTCCACGCCGGAAGGAGGGTGGGCTAGCGGTAGGAGAACGATATACCCGGGTGTCCAATCTTCACATTTTGGCAAAGTCTTGGGTTACAAAAAAAAGAGTCAGAGTTGCCAATATTACCGACCTCCGCCCAGCTAGCTCAAGGGGAAAGCAGAATAATTTGGGGGAAGGTGAGAGAGAGAGAGAGAGAGAGAGAGAGAGAGAGAGAGAGAGAGAGAGAGAGAGAGAGAGAGAGAGAATCATCTGAGGGTAAATGAAAAAAAAAATAAGGCTTCAGTGATGTAAGATAACCACCGCGTCGAATCAGTTATTTTCAATGTCGTATTCACATAAACATTTAATTGGAGAATTTTAAGCATTGTCGTAGTTCATTTTCTTCGGAAATCTGGTACGATACAGAAAACGGAGAAAAATACTTGTGTACAGGACACACAGGTTCGTAACTTTCGTAATCTGTAGCTTGGTTTTTTTGTCCGCGTCTGTGGATGACGAAATGCGACGAAGTGGAGGTCAACTTAACGGCAAAGTGGCACAAATCATGACCTCTTGAACACGACGGTGCAGGATGGCGTGACCTTTGACCCCCAGACGTTTAAGGATACGGTCGGAGGGGACACAGGACACGTCACAACCAAAGGGTCGTATTGTCGACCTATAGAGGGGGGGGGGGTCATACTTCAGCAACCGAAGTTCATGCTGACCTAATGGTTGCTGTGTTGTCCAAACACCAATGGACACTTGTTTGCTGTTGAGCAAAATATTTGTGCGAAATATATGTATTGCGGGAGATTACGTTGTATTATCACCGAATATTCACGAAAAAACGGAGAAAATGACAAGACTGCAGTGAATAAGAAGGAAAATCACCTCCTTGTCTACGTGGTTGGACATGGAGAATGGAACTTGAACGACCTCTGGGGTTAATTGTAGATTTGGAAGATAAGAGAATGAAATGGAAAGAAATATTCCATAAAAGAATAAATGACATGAAGATGGGATCAACCAAAATAGTTTCATAATTTGAATTATAAGATATTCGTCACGACGAAAGAATAAAAAATATATAGAATAAAAGACACATGCGAGAATAGTGGAAAGAGGAAAGAGGAAAAAGAAGAAAAGAAAATGGAGACGGACGTAGAAAAAAGAGAAAAAGGGAAGGAGCGCAGTACGCGATAACGCGAGCGAAGAAAATGGGCAACGATGACGAAGGGTGGTGGAACGAATGATACTGATCATCATTATTCACATCACAGAGAGAGAACATCATGAAGAACACTGAACAAAGAACGGAATCGTGGGATAAAGTCGTGAGCGGAACCCTGGGACATTAGTATGTAGATACATTCAGATAAAATACTGTATTTGAAACAAAGGAAAACGAGGCAGATTTAGCAATGCGTGTGTGAAAGTAAACGGGGAGAAAATTACGAAGAATATAAATAGAATGACTGAATATTCAAATATCGGAAATGGACGTAGAACTGGAGGCTTGCATAAATCACAGGGTGGTTTTATACACAAAGAAAAGATTAGAATTAATGAATATATATATATATATATATATATATATATATATATATATATATATATATATATATATATATATATAGTGAGAGAGTGGACTAGACGCAGATGACGACTGTGAACGAAACTAAATGATAATTAGAGATAATTGAAGAAATGTATGGAATAAATTAGTCGGTGGGAGATTACAATCTTTGTGTCTCGCATAACTTGCATTATTCTATGAGGTAAATGACGGAACATAACATAGGGAAAAATGATAGGGGAAAAAAGTAATATATCAAGAAAGTATTTTGAGAGAAACAGTAAAAATATAAAGGGTGAGAGACAGTGTGTGTGTGTGTGTGTGTGTGTGTGTGTGTGTTGCCAGAGCAAAAAGTATTCAGTCTTCCAGGCCAATTTGGCGCGCGCGCGCGCTGTGTCCGTCCTGTCCATGTGTCTTTACCAAGATATAATTTCAAAACAGAACACCGTCTTCCATTCCAGTTTTCAGGTCTGTGGTTATATAGAAAAAAAGAAATAAATCCCCCACTTTTCCAGGATTTTACGACCGTTGGCCCATTCAAAAATGGAAAATTTCATGTATAGAAAACGGAGATATGTACAACCCCCCTCGTGTATAGAAAATGGAGATATGTACAACCCTCTCGTGTATAGAAAATGGAGATATGTACAACCCCCCTCGTGTATAGAAAATGGAGATATGTACAACCCCCTCGTGTATAGAAAATGGAGATATGTACAACCCCCTCGTGTATAGAAAATGGAGATATGTACAACACACACACACACACACACACACACACACCTTGTATAGAAAATGGAAAAAGATCTCATGTATAAAAAATTGAGATATGTACAACCCCCTCGTGTATAGAAAATGGAAAAAAAATCTCATGTATAGAAAATGGAGATATGCACTTCCGTTATTCTGCCATGAGTATGATGGCAGTCGTCATCTCTTCCATGATGTTGTGTGTGTGTGTGTGTGTTCACGCCAACGCGATCAATTTTCTTTCTCGTTTTTCCGACGATTTCATAACTTTTTTTTTTTTCGGGTGATGCACGGAATTATTAATAGTATTATTATTCCTCCCCGTGGGTGACCATATTGTAAATCCCTTTCTTCAGTTTTAGGAGCGAAGTGCATGATGATTAGCCCCCCCCTTCCCCCCTCCTCCTCCTCCGTCCGTTGCCTTTGGGGGGGGCGTGAGTAACGTCCCACTCTTCTCATTTTCTTTATATATATATATATATATATATATATATATATATATATATATATATATATATATATATATATATATTTGATGGTTTGAAAAGAAATGGGTTGTGCTCCCGTTCGTCCAGTAACATCACGTGATAAAATGATGATTGTATTACAAGCCCGGGACTTCAGTAGTAGCGTTGCAAGAACAGGGCGTTGGTAAAAACTCTTGATAAAAAAAAAGACATTAAAAACGTGAATGTAATCCTTTTAAGCCTCAGATCAGAGGTGGTGTGTTGTGAGCAAGGAGCGACAGCGTCGCTGTGGTTGTGAATTAATGCCTATGTGTCTGGTTCCTGAAAAAGACGTTGGCAACCGCGCCTCCCGTGGACCTTGACAACCCTGGACCTCATTTCCACGTCCATTGTGGCAACGGACAATTGAGGGGATGAACGCTGGCCACACTTCCTATCAGTGTTGCCAGCATCCTCCTCCTCCTCCTCCTCCTTCACCTTCTCCTCCACTTCCTATCAGTGTTGCCAGCATCCTCCTCCTCCTCCTCCTCCTCCTCCTCCTCCTCCTTCTTCACCTCCTCCTCCTCCTCCTCCTCCTCCTCCTCCTCCTTCTTCACCTCCTCCTCCTCCTCCTCCTCCTCCTCCTTCTTCACCTCCTCGTATATGACAGCAAATTATGGAGTCCTTATGATTGCCCATTGGCCGCAAGTCGTAGTAGAACACGGAACTTAACAGACAACAAACCCGCGGTATTTTGGAGCTCGGGACAATTTGATCATTCTTTTCTCTCACGTCTAATTTGTGAGGGTAAGTATTCCCCCGTGGTGGGACTTGCCACAGATGTGATTTATTTTCGCCTCTCTCTCTCTCTCTCTCTCTCTCTCTCTCTCTCTCTCTCTCTCTCTCTCTCTGGCTGGCTGGGGCTTGCGACGTCGACGTGGACGAAGGCGAAGACAGTTGGCATTCTTGCTGGCTTCGCAGGGTTCTGAAGGTGTTGAGCAGGGTGGGTGGGTGCGCGCGCGTGCGCAAGCGACCCTTGAGCACGACGATGCGACCCTTGGATATGATGGCCTGACCTTTGATTTGACCTTACTTAAAGTTCAGGCTGTTATTAACCTACGGGTCGTAACCCTATGTTGAAGAGTTTTAAAAGGTACCATGATTATTTTTTTTTCTCTCTTCTTTTTTTGAGCTTTTTAGCGGTGTGAAGGACGGCATTAATATGCCTGAAAGAAAAATACTTTTGGTTACCCCTGCCTGTTGTTTTCACCAACGAAATAACATCGTTTCGCAAATGTCAGTTTTCTCCCTGAAACAGGGATGTCAAAGACGTATTCTGTATTCATAGATGTGTCTGTATTATCACCTGTCTGTAATTACCTATCTATACGGCTCGGGGAAAGAGCACTACACCCCCTCGTGGAGGGTAACCATCTCTTGAATTTCCTTTATTCATTTTCTTCCTTTATTTGGGTCTTGTGCCCACACTCATCGCCCTCTAGTGTTATCTTCCTCATCATCATCATTGTCAAAATCAAGCAATACATGATGACGTTTATTCAGCTAGTAAATAGTATTTGATATTTTCTTTTTCCTTGCTTGTATATCATCATAGATATACCTTTGAAAAAAAAAGAATCTTAGAAGGTATGGTTCCCAACATGCAGTTTGAAATAACATCCTGCTGGCACATTAGGCTTGGAAGACTTTGTAAGATGGTACCCACGAAATCCAAAGGTGAGATGATGATCAAAAAGATCGAACACCTTAAACATCTGGGCCCAACACACTCTTTTCAGCATCTCACGACCCACCATCAGAGACATTGTGGCATGCACGATGGAGAAGTTCAAGAGTGCATTGGACAAGTACCTGCAAAGCGTACTCGACCAGCCAGGCTGTTGGGGGTTATGTGTGCCTAATTAGGGCTGCAGCTTTCGAGAGCCTGGTCGACCAACGACCTTTAATTAGGGCTACATCTCCCAACAGCCTGGTCAACCAACAACCTTTAATTACGACTACATCTTCCAACAGCCTGGTCAACCAACGGCCCAGTCCAGCAAACTTGGGGTGAAGACGCCGCTAAGACCTTACAGCATATGTAGAAAGACAAGGTGTAGTGAAGATGATACATCATCATCCCTATGGTTATCGTTTGCCCCCTTGACGTAGTAATACAGGCCATTCTCTCTCTAGAAACTTATGTCTCCGTTGACTGTCAATTTCCATGAGGGTCTTCAAGGTTTTCCCAGTCTGCTTATCCGTGCTTGATACCCCGCCGTCCTCATGACTTAACATTATCGGCGCTTGATCCTGCACGAGAAGGGAAGTGTCTCATCGCTCTCTTCACCATCCTGATTGTTCTTTCGTTTCTGCCGGTGCACATCTGCTCTGGGTCACTGCAGATCCCTCGTGGGGTTTCTGATCCAGCAAACCCATTAGATGCACCTCCTGTGTAATTACTTATTTGTGCTCCGTGGGGAAGGAATTTTACACTCGTGGGGTCCAATTTCGTGTGTGTGTGTGTGTGTGTGTGTGTGTGTGTGTGTGTGTGTGTGTGTGTGTGAATGCTCTTAACCTTTGAAAATTATGTGTCTCATTTGTAAGTCATTACATGCATGGACACAGGGTGTTTTATCGTCATATTGTTTGCAGAGTTACCCCAGCACCCAGAATCTTTTTCGCAATTTTAAGGATGTTTCATGAACTGTGAGAACCGAAAAATGTTGTTGACACCTTCGACAATGATAGAACTAACTAAATTTACTTAATTTACCTTCCAAAATAGAACTAAGTTTACTTAATTTACCCTCCAAAATAGAACTGAATTTGCTTAATTCATCCTCCAAAGTAGAACTAAATTTACTTAATTTACCCTCCAAAATAGAACTAAATTCACTTGATTTACCCTCCAAAATAGAACTAAATTTACTTGATTTACCCTCCAAAATAGAACTAAATTCACTTGATTTACCCTCCAAAATAGAACTAAATTCACTTGATTTACCCTCCAAAATAGAACTAAATTCACTTGATTTACCCTCCAAAATAGAACTAAATTCACTTGATTTACCCTCCAAAATAGAACTAAATTCACTTGATTTACCCTCCAAAATAGAACTAAATTCACTTGATTTACCCTCCAAAATAGAACTAAATTCACTTGATTTACCCTCCAAAATAGAACTAAATTCACTTGATTTACCCTCCAAAATAGAACTAAATTCACTTGATTTACCCTCCAAAATAGAACTAAATTCACTTGATTTACCCTCCAAAATATCTAGTTTCTCACTTCTAAGTATCTGTATGGTTTTAAGGATAGTTATCATACATTTGGTAGTGCTCTTACTTAAATAACTGTACGACCTGAGAAATGATCATTTTAAGTTTTCACGGATATGTTTCAGAAATCTAATCATGATCTACAGAGATCTAAAAACTTCAAGAAGAGTAATTAGTATAGTAATTACTAATTAGAACTGTAAAAGAGAGGAAAAATAAATCGTGTAGGGACTCTGCGATCAAATATACCAACAAATCAAGACATTATTATTATTATCATTATTATTATTATTGTTGTTGTTGTTGTTGTTGTTGTTGTTGTTGTTATTATTATTATTATTATGGTCAGAGAAACAAGGAGATACAAACAACGTCACATGCTCATACAACGAAGGTATTATTTACCATAGCTTCGTAACACCTTTGGTACACATTCCTCATGCTTTGTTTTTTTTAACCTATCTTTATACAATGATTATAGAAATCATCCTTTCAAGGCTTGTAAGGTAAAACGATTATAGAAATGATCCTTTAAAGCCCTCGTAAGGTAAAATGATTATAGAAATGATCCTTTAAAGCCTTCGTAAGGTGAAACGATTATAGAAATGATCCTTTAAAGCCCTCGTAAGGTAAAACGATTATAGAAATGATCCTTTAAAGCCTTCGTAAGGTAAAACGATTATAGAAATGATCCCGTTAAGCATTTGTAAGGTAAAACGATTAGAATAATGATCCCTTCAAGCCTTTGTAAGGTAAATGGAGCAGTCTTTATATAATGAAGTACAGGATGTGAATCACTGTTACACTTGGATATAACGCGGACCTAAGTTTATACAGTGTTTGGCAGGAGGTTGAATCTTCTTGCTCGAGCAAACAAGGATTTTGGTCGAGTTGCTCAGATAACAAGGGCGGCGTCGGTGTTGCTCACCCTCGTGTGCCTTTGGGAGGAAAAGGAGGAGGAAAAGGTTCCTTGGAAAGGTGCGTAGAAGACATGTCGACCCTCGCCTAGGGCTGGGAGGGGCATTAAATAGGGTGTTACAGTAGTTTTTTTTTTTTTAACGCTTAACAGTTTGGCTTTACTGTGTTACTTCGGGTTTATTCACTGACGAGTATCTTGATTATCCCTCATCCCTGTGCAGACGGCTTCGTTGTGTCAGTGAAACGAGTCAATGAACTAATTGCCTGTTGGATAACCACCCCCTTTTTAGGGAATTGGTTGAAGCGAGGCCTTCGGGTTAGCCTCAGCGGTTTGATAAGACTATGTTGGGGTACACGTCATCGATGTTTCAATATATTAAAAAGAGAGAAAACATGTGAGACAGTGAGGACCATTATTTCGAAACACTTTCCATTAAGTTTTCGAGATACGTACGTCCTGATCATTTACCTTTCCTTTGTATCAGACTCGGCAAAGAGATGTTTAAGAACATCAAAGGTCTTAATGGAGGGGAGGATGGGGGAGGACGAACGATACAATGAGGAACGTGTTGCCGTGAATGAAAGTGACACGCCGAGAATAATCCCAAAGACGATGAATCTCTCCTTCCTCCCTCTCTCTCTATACCACTGCTACTGCAGGCGATGCTTTTATCTCCGGCCTGCCGGCGGGGCTGGCGAGGGACGGGGGGGTTTCTCGCCAGAGCAAAGTTTGTGCAATCCTATTAATGTACCAGACAGTGGTTTAATATATATTGCGGTGGTGGGCGCTCCGTGTCCATCAAGGTGTCGGGACCAACCAGCGGCTCTTAGGGGGGAGATTGTCTGTTTGCGGCCAGCTTGGAGGTCGGCTCCGTTATTCGTGGCTAAAGATCTGTTGTTGGCTAAGGTCTGTTGCTGCCAGCTAGGGTGTCGGTTTGTTAGTCTTGGCTAAGGTCTTTTGTTGGATATGGTCTGTTGCGGCCAGCAAGGGAGTCGGTCTGTAGTCTTGGCTAAGGTCTTTTGTTGGCTAAGGTCTGTTGCGGCCAGCTAGGGTGTCGGTCTGTTAGTCTTGGCTAAGGTCTATTGTTGTGACTAGGTTTGCTCGACCTCGGTCACGACGGATGGGACCAGCGTCTGTTTCAGTCCCTCCCCCAGCATTTATGTGCCGTCGTTGTAACTGTAACCTCATTGTGCACTAAGGAACGACCCGTGGTTTTGATGGTTTGACCCTTGACCTGACCTATAAGGCCAGGCCGTTGTACTCAAGGGTCGTATCGTCATGATGAAGGGTCGTGTACCCCCATGCTCAAGGGATGAAGTTGGTGAAGCTGATATATTATTATTTTTTTTTTTCTTTTGCTCCAGCTTATCTTGTTATATGTTTGCTCTCACTCTTACCCGTTGTCGCAGCTGACCTCTCTGAAGTCGTCTTAACCCCGGCTGACCTGGGATATACTAATGAACCCAGCCATTAAAGCGGTATACCAACTCAGTGCCACATTAATGCTCTTCAGTCACAATATTGACCTCTTGTTTACAATCTTCCAGTATGACAGTTTCCCCAGCGTCGTTTTCTTTTTTGACTCTTGGTTCTCATTTTCAGTTCTGTTGCTTTAGTTGACATCCTTCGCTGTTGCTATGGGTGACGTCCTTGGCGGCCGCCATGGTTGGTACCAGCTGTTGCCATGGCTGAAGTCATGAGCTGTGGCCACTACTGATTGCCTTTAGCTGTTGCCACGACTGAATGCCTTTAGCTGTTGCCATGGTTGATGCCAGTAGCTGTTGCCTTGGCAAAATGTTTCCATCTGTTTAGCTGATGTCACCGAGTTATTGCCATGGCTTGTGTCCCTAGCTGTTGCCATGGCTGGTGTCCTTTCCTGTTGCCATAACTGATGCCAGTAACTGTTGCCATATGGTTAGGAAATACAAAACCATAGACCTGATGGAAGTGAAACATGGCGTGGACTTACCGTAGGATAGTCTCATTTCATTTCCTCTTTCTCGAGGGAGGGGAGGAGAGGGTTGGAGTGGGTTCCAGTTTTAAAGAGAAGGAGACGTAATGCCTTCGACAGTCGTCGCTCGCCACCCACCCACCCACTCACGCCTGTTTGTGCGGTCCTCCTTGGTTAATCATCAGTTCCCTGGGTAACACCACTGCCGCCTCCCTGCCCACTGCTCGGCGTGAAACACTCGCCTCGAGAGGACAGACAGAAGGGGAAGCCTTACGAAAAGAAAAAAGGGAAAAGGTGGGTGGAGGGGGCGCGGCGCCGCGCCGCTCCGCTCAAACTCAACAAGTTTACTCCTGGTGGAGATCGAGTGAACGTTGTTGTTACCTGAGTGTCCGGCGGATTTATAGGGTCATTAGGCGTCCCCCCCCCCCCACCCACTCCACTTTATACCAAGTATTATATGATGGAGGTGAGGTGGGGGGGGAGGGGGGAAGACCTGATTTCCCCCGTGATAATCTTCTGGTAGATTAACTGCGGCTTGATGGAGTCACTGGGCGTGGGGTGGCCCAGGGAGATTACTCACACGTTAGTTCTTATATATATATATTTTTTTTTTCTCTTTCTTAAAGTGTGTGTGTGTGTGTGTGGGTGGGTGGGTGGGTGGGTGGGTGTGTGTGTGTGTGTGTGTGGGTGGGTGGGTGTGTGGGTGTCGCTGTGTGCTTATTCTGCCTTAGGCTTATTATGTGCAGTCCTTCGTTTGTTCTGTATACACACAGCTTGCCACCACTACCACCACCTCCTCCCACGTCTATATTCTGCCACTACCACCTTCTAACTCCTTCCCTCCCTGCCAAGTACCACTACCACCTTACCCGCCACCACAGCCTGTCTTCTCATAACACACGTCTGACTTCTTTACTCCCTATTTTGTCTTTTCTTCATCTTAGCTCCCTCATTTCCCCCTTCTCATTAGTACTCCTACCCCCTACTTTCCCTCCCCTTCTTTTCTTCATCCACTCCACTGTCTATGTCCATTCCTTTTTTGTCCCTTCCCTCTCGTGCTTTATCATTTCCTCACCCACTCCTTCCCCTTTAGTTCCTCACCACTTGCCTTCCTTCTTCCTCCCCTGCACCCTCCCCTCCCCACTCCTCTTACTCTCCTGTCATTCTTCGGTTCATCTTCATATAACGAGTAACATGCGCAAACCTTTACGATAACCTCTCACCTGTCATTACTCATATTACCTTCCCTCCTAATATCCTCCTCCTCCTCCTCCTCCTCCTCCTCCTCCTCCTCCATCCTCTTTCATCCCGAGCCCTCTTCAATCGCCTCTCCTCTTGTTCTGGGCTCCCCCCTCCCCCCCTAGTGATGTTCCTCGGCATTTCCCGGTCCATTACATCCTGTGAGCCGACACGGGCAGTGCTTGCCTGGTGTTAACTACACTGCCACACGCCATCAAAAGTGAGCCATAATCAAAGAGGTTGCACGACCAGCTGACGGACCCATTGGCCGCCCAGTGGGGGAGCCAATCCTGCCTTAGAGGCCACGTTAGCCCCGCCGAGGGCCAGAGAGTTCCACGGAAACCAGGTAGCCCCCGTCAAGACCAGGGAGTATAGCACTGTTCCGCAGGGAGGGGTCAGGGGCGCCCTTGCTGAGGCCACCGAGTCTCGCAGAGACCAGGGAGCCCCTTGTTGAGGCTATGTGGAGGTGAGGGAGCCTGCCCAGAGGCCGGTGGACTGAGCAGAAGACGGGAAGCCCAATTGATCTCTGACCCACTAATGGCACGGGAGTCTATATATATATATATATATATATATATATATATATATATATATATATATATATATATATAAGAGGCTATAGAACCTCGCCAAGATCTAGAAGCCTCAAAGGGAGAGGTAAGGCGAGTTCGCAGACGCCTAGAAATCCGACTGAGGCATTAAGCGAGGTTGGGGAAAGAATTCCCCTCCATGAGGAAGAGAGAGAGAGAGAGAGAGAGAGAGAGAGAGAGAGAGAGAGAGAGAGAGAGAGAGAGAGAGAGAGAGAGAGGCACTTCCCTGAGGAAGGAGGTCCTTCTCGTTGAAGGCAAGTGTCCGATAGGGCCAGGGGCTTATCACTGGAGGATTAGGGACCACAGCCTGTGGGGAGTGGCTCTACAGGAAAGAAGGAACGCCTCTGTGAGGAGGAGGAGGAGGAGACCATTTCTTAGAGAGAGAGAGAGAGAGAGAGAGAGAGAGCTCTTACTGATTGAAGATGAAGAGAGCCTTCGTCGGCGAAGGGGGGCCCCTTCTCTGGGAATGGGCAACCATCCCCTCCACCTCTTCCCCCTTTCTCCTCCCTTCCTTGCTGGAGAAAATACCTCATTAGGTAGTTGGGTGCTTATTTAATGAGGAAAGAGCGCTCTTCTGCGGGAAAGGACTCCTCACGGGTAAAGGAGACTTAAGAAAAAAAAAAAAGGCGTCTGAATGAGGAGCATTTATCCCCTGAAATGATTAATTAATGTCTCGGTCTCCATGGCAGTGTTAAGGGGAACTTCGAAAATTAGTCTTGACTGAGTGATTTAAGGTTAATGAGATCGGGGAGAAAATTGTGTAGTGGATATGTTAAATGGGTTGATTTATCTAAATCCATATCTGGAATGAAGACCAGAAGTTAGGAATGCATTTTTTTTAATAAGATTTTACTCCTCAATATTAATATTATTACAACACACACACACACACACACACACACACACACACACACACACACATACGTTATTACGCTATGGATCCGCCTAGGGCAGGGCCTACACCCAACCCAGGTGTTCATCGTCCTCTTGGAGGTGGTCGATAAATGGGTCCCTGGCTTAGACTGGTGTGTGTGTGTGTATGTGTGTCTATGTGTCTGTGTGTCTGCACACATATAAGTAAGGACATGGTGTCATGGTGTGTGTATATATATATACACACACACACACACACACACACACACACACACACACACACACAGACGGAGCAACGCAAGCGTAAAACTCACTCTCCCCGGAACACAAAAATGATAATGACTGACAAATCCACAGATAGAGTCTTCATATAAACACGTAGAACGTTTTATTTTGTACGACTAATGAGTCTCAGTTTACTGGTGATCATTAGTGGTGTGTTGGTGGCTCGCTGCTCCAATAAAACTGGATCCTCGGAACTTGCAGATGATGACGTCTTCCTCACTGAATATTCTCCATTCATCTGTCTTGCAGTCAATCTCTCTCTCTCTCTCTCTCTCTCTCTCTCTCTCTCTCTCTCTCTCTCTCTCTCTCTCTCTCTCTCTCTCTCTCTCTCTCTCTCTCTCCCTCTCCCTCCCTCCCTCCTCAGCTTCCTGCTGGCGTTCGCTCCCTTTAGCCTTAGTGTACAACCCGTCCCTCCCTCCTCAGCTTCCTGCTGGCGTTCGCTCCCTTTAGCCTTAGTGTACAACCCTCCCTCCCTCCTCAGCTTCCTGCTGGCGTTCGCTCCCTTTAGCCTTAGTGTACAACCCTCCCTCCCTCCTCAGCTTCCTGCTGGCGTTCGCTCCCTTTAGCCTTAGTGTACACCCCTCCCTCCCTCCTCAGCTTCCTGCTGGCGTTCGCTCCCTTTAGCCTTAGTGTACAACCCTCCCTCCCTCCTCAGCTTCCTGCTGGCGTTCGCTCCCTTTAGCCTTAGTGTACAACCCTCCCTCCCTCCTCAGCTTCCTGCTGGCGTTCGCTCCCTTTAGCCTTAGTGTACAACCCTCCCTCCCTCCTGACCTCGCTGCATTATCACCAGTGAGAGAGTTACTGGAGGATCCGTCGCGGTGGCTATCAGGTGGGAGGGCCGGCGGGGGGCGGCAGGCCTCGGCCTCTTCATTTCGCGCCTCGAGGGACCGACTCGCATTCTAGAACACCTTCCTGACGAAGCAATGAACGCCGGGGGAGGATTATACTCCCATCCCATCCCACCACGGCTAGGATGAAGAACGGGTGGAGTCAGGGAAAGACAGGGAGAGACCGAGAGAGGGAGAGAGAGAGAGAGAGAGAGAGAGAGAGAGAGAGAGAGAGAGAGAGAGAGAGAGAGAGGACTCGGAAGAACATTCTCAGTGATAGCTTTGTTAGATGGGTTTACTGCCGCCTGTGGGGGAGTCGTGTTGTTCTGAGAGGGCGCGACTCGCCAGGGCTGGCTTGTTGGGCTGTGTTTATCCTCTGGGCCAACCTGGCGTGGGGTAATGGGGTTCGTATGCGGCATTTATGTACAGTATTGGATCTGCTTTGTTTGGTTTTTTATGGTCGTGTGATTTTTTTTTTTTTTTCTAACTTCGTAGAAGTTCGCTTTGTGTGGCGCCTGTGGTCGTCTGCTGGGTTAGGTAATCATATGGGCTTTTGTGGTTGTTTTGACAGTGATGTGTGTGTGTGTGTGTGTGTGTGTGTGTGTGTGTGTGTGTGTGTGTGTGTGTGTTTCTGCGCGACAGTTCATTCTTCGTGTCTTTGTTTGTCATTGTCTTTACTTCATTGGAGCAAGGTGGCTTAATTCTTTTTTCCTCCTACGATTTTTTTTCTTTTTATCTGGGTTTTAACCTTCTTCATTCCCCAAGTAGAAGAGAATTCGCGGACGTACCTTGTCTTGTTCTGTTCCTGTCTATTTGTGTTTTGGTGTTAAGGAAAACAAAAGAAGTTGTAATCACTTGTTAATGTTGCTGGTTGTAGCTTGTGTAATCACTTGTTAATGTTGCTGGTTGTAGCATGTGTAATCACTTGTTAATGTTGCTAGTTGTAGCTAGTAAGTTACTTCACAAACCATGATTACTGGAGCTTTTTCTTTTTATGGACAGTTTCCTATCATCCTAATGCATTTGCGAAGTCACGTCAGTGTGGTCGGCGTGGCTCGCTTCATCCAAGAGGGAAGAAATAATTTAATGGGCCGAGGTAGAGCGGAGTTCCGAACACATTCCCATTACTCACTCGTCATACCTTTCAGTCGGTCGATCTCCTCTGGTCACTCGTTTTCCCCCTCAGTCATGATGGATTGGGATTACATTTGGCACGATTACATTCCCCCTTGACTTGTCCAGAGGTGCTCACCGTGTCCCAAGATGATAGGCGACATTTACTACATCCATCAACGCGGTCCCAAGCCTCAGTAGACGCTTCTGTTGGGTCATACACCACTGTGTACTCCATCCCCCTTCGCTCCCTCGTGTTGGGTTTTCGTATCGATCTGGTAACATTTACTCGTGTCTTCGATCTCGTCATGATGAGATCGAAGACGGCGGGGTTTTAGTCTCTCATCAGAGCGTCCGTGTTGGGCGCATGTCCCTGGTTCCTGATCGTGTTATTATTGCATTTCTGTCAGACGTTGCGAGATTCCACGTTTCATCGATACGTGCGCGTATTGTACACGTAACACGAATGGCTTCGGTTGGCGCGCTTAAGAGGCCTGAGTAAAATCATTTTGCGTTGGATAACGTGAGGAAGAACACTCATTTATTCGCCTTGATTTATATCGGTGCACGGTGGGACTACGAGGGCTCGTCTTCATCTCTTCATCAGAATCACTTGTCGCTGATCACTTCGCTAAGGAGGTCTTTGAGACGACTTTCTTCAGACCTTCGATGTGTTGCGAAGCTCACATGCCAAAGCTGAACCGAATTCGAACAGCCATGATTTGTGTACGAACCGACTCTGTCGGATCACATTTACTTTTGATCAACATTTTTGGGATATGTGGCCGTTCTGCATCTGGTCCTCGATCCGCCCGTCTTGTGAACCTGGACTGTAGTGATTTCCTCCTCTTAAATAAAAGGTCGTGTCATTGATCTCTGTAAATCAGTAAAGTATTGGTCCCGTCTGAGTCATCCAGTCGTGTCGACCGGGGTTTTGAGTTCGTTCTCGCATTTCGTGTGTTTTGACCCCCGCACACACACACACACACACACACACACACACACACACACACACACACACACACACACACACCTCGAAGTGCTGAGGAGAGCTTAGTAGTGAATTGTTTGGTCTCTTCTTCGTCTGAAATGAACCAGTCGTCCAGCACCTTTCAAAAATGGAAGGAAGGTTGGTTTTTTGTTTATATTCCTGGTTTGTGCTAAGGTACGGTCGTCCCCTTGATTCTAACCCCATCTCTCCTGATGTAGAGTTTGCGACTCCGGTTCTATGTAGAGTTGTTGTGGTTTTGGGTACCGTTCGAAGATTTGAATAGCTTCAGAATTTCCTGTTTTTTTTGGGGGGGCGACATTTTCAGGGGCAAGGCTGTGTCCTTCCTGCAGCCGACGATGTTTTTCTCTCTCTCTCTCCTATCGTGAAAAAAATAAATAATAATGAAATGAGACGGGAGGGGAAAAAAAAAAAAAGAAGAAAATATATTGTGGGATATTTTCATGCGTGAATTTTGTTACCTTGGAATTGATAGTGTTTGTTTATTTAGGAGGCACGTGAATCACATGGGTGTGACGACATTTTAATTCTAATCTATTATTCACAAATTTTAAAGTGGTTTGGGAGCCATTGGTAGTGGGTTTGTTTTTTTTCCTAACCGAACCCAAGCAGAACAGACCCGCTTTAATGTATGTTATGACAACATGGAAGATCTCGTGAGACACTGTGAAGTAAATTATATCTTTCTTTCAAGCCAGATATATTCACGAAGCGAAAGAGACCCTTGCAAAAACAAAAAGAAAGAAAATAACCTTATTGTAGATTACTTACCCGTGGTAGATTAGCTTATTGCGGTGGTAACCCACTCACGGTAGATAACTGTGATGGTAAACACTGTGTTCCGATGCATCGCTTAGCCTATATAAAGTTTTAAGACTGAATTGAAAAGAATTCGGCCACAGTGTGAGACTGTAGAGTTCTTCTCTTGTGTCCTGGAACATTATATGAGCAATAATGAAGTAGCTGATGTTGAGGCTAAAAGCAGCTATGTCTAGTAGTTTTTATGAGCAGAATAGATAATTAGAAAATAAATGGCAATGCTAGATAGGACTTGGAATCTATTGTCACACAATGGAGAGATCTATCGCTATGTGTGACGCCAGTAATTGTGTGTTATAGAATAACAGTGTTTGAGGAACTGTAGATGATAATAATGTAAATAGATTAATGATTATTTTTTTTAAAGTAGCCAAAATATATCATTCCATATGAATGGTCTTCATTTTTTTAGTTGTAAACAAAGAGAATATAGAATATTGTACACATTAATAGTCTTTTCAAGTTTTCAGATAGTTTTTTAAAAGAAGGCCAAGCTATGTAGCTAGAGCACATAAGAAGAGACTTAAAGCTTCTGTAAGTTGGACCGGCCATCCAGTGCGCATAGTCTGTGGCAGTGCGCAGGGTCTGTAGCATTGCGCAGAGTTTGTGGCGGCGCGAAGGGTCTGTTTGGGTAGAGTTCAAGAGCAACAGGGCCAGAGCGTCTGCAGTTTTGGTCCAGTGATGTGAAAGTCGTCACCGGCGTCAATAATGCAACCCGGAACAGCGCTGACTTATTGTGGTATTTCCGTGATATTTAAAATAGCCTTTAGATTGTTGTAGCGTGATGCGCGCGCGCTCGCTCGCTGGCTCTCTCCCTCTCTACCGGCCCCTCGTTTTCTCTTCCCAGTGTGCCTCACTGACTCCTTGAGCCACACCTTACAACTGCCGGTGTTCTGGCCGAAGAAGAAGACCTCAGGGTGTTCTGGCTTCTCCTCCCGTTCGTTGTTCTCGTTGCTGTTGCTACCGTTAGTGTGTTCTAGGCTCTCTTCTTCCTCCTCCTTCCTCCTGCTGTTTCCGTTAGTTATTTCTTTTATTTTCCTTTTTGTCTCTTTCCTCTCACTAACTCCTCGTCCAACTGCTGGTTCTTCTGTTGCAGACGTTGTTCAGCAGGTCAGGTTTACTCGGGGTCGTCCTCCAGCTACTGCTGTTATTTCGTCTGTTGTGGTTCCTGCTGCTGCTGCTGCTCCTCCTCCTCCTCCTCTTGCTCTTCCTTCCCGAGCCCCGCCTCCTCCCTCCCCTCGTGTTTCTTGCCCCAGTCGTAAACCTAACCCTGCTCCTGACACGAGAACCGAGTTCATCTTGTTTCTCGTCCTCTCCACTCTGTTTTCTCCCTCCTCTGCCACTTCCTCATCCTACTCCCTTTCTTTCACCTCCTCCTCCTCGTCCCTTTCCCTCCTCCAGACCTTCCTTCTTTACCTCCTTTTCTTTCCTTCTCTTTCCTTCCTCTCTTTTCGTCTTTCCTCCTCTCGACTTGCAGCAGCGGCACAATATAATGTTTCATCAAATTTAACTTTTCATAATTAGGGTTTGTTAGATTTATATAGTTTGATGTTTGGCTTTTTATATGTATTTCCCTTTTTGATATAGGTACGAGTATTAAGCAAGGACATAGTGCATACGATCATTAATGAGATTGTTAAAAGGGAATAAGGAACTGTTGAAATATCTCATGACAATAAACTGTATAGAACAAATGTGTGTGTGTGTGTGTGTAAAAGTCCTCGGAAACAAAATTCTTCGAAGTAAGAATATTCCCAACCCTCGGTTGAAAGGTTCTTTGTCACACTGCAAATGTCACATCATTATTTGCTTTAATATCACGTGACATCAGACATCGTATCAACGACTTCAGTAACTGTCTATCAGTCACTTACCTTCTTCAGCCGTCATTTGTACAGCAGATCTTGTAATGTCTCCTCCTGACGATGAATCATGCCTCCCCACATCCCTTGAGAGTGACGCGTGAGATCTCGTACGTAATATATTGTTATCTTCTCCTCCTTCCAAGGTGGCGTTGACAAACACGGTCTTTGTATTTGACTGGTGTCACACATGCCCCCTGAGCCACAATCGCCTAGCTCGTTGCAATACTCGTTTATCTTTGACGTATGCGGGTTATTGTTTATGCAGACACCATGGTCGCGACCAGTGTTTTAAAAAGGTTAGACCTACGCGTTTTCTATGACCCCTCTTGATAAAATCCTAAGAACATTGCGGTTGAAAGGCCGAAGGTCAAAGGTGATTTGAAAGTATAATTTTGTATGATTCTTAACCCTTTAAGTACGGACGGACGGTAAGACCCTTCAACGTGATGGTTGCAACTTTGATTGTAGATATTTGACCCCATGACCTGACCCTAGGTGAGGGGAGGGGGGCCAGGCTTTAGGGGGGGTTAAGGCCATAATCAACCAAAAGGTCAGTCACATGAGCGTGCTCAGTGTTCGTTCCGGCCTGCTTAAGAGGTTAAAGGTACATGCAAATGAGAGCTAATTTAGTGTAGTGATTAATAGTAGGGTCGTCCTTCCCATGTGATGTTGATGGACAGATATCATGACCACCATATGGTGCAATTCTTCCCTCGTGTTTGCCCATGTCACGCCATGCCACCATCCAGGTCATGAGGATGTGAACCACAGATTAGCATCCCCTTACCCTGTGTGTGGGTTGATGAAACCCTTGGTCGTCCATTGGGGGATTGAATTACCTTCCTTAATTGGTTCATGTAGAATCGAGACCTCTAAGCAGTGAGGGATAAACTACGCCTGTCTGTCCTCCTCCTTGCTAGCTAAGACTGTCATAAGTAGTTTGGCTCACCTGTAGGCGTAGTTCCTTTGCCTACTTTGGGTTTCTGGAGTTGATGAGTTCCTTGGGGAGGTGTCCTGGACTGTAATGAACTATTTATTGCATTCAGCTAAGTTTCAACCACCCATTTGGTCATCTACGAACTCTTTTAAGTTGGTCCAGCCTCGTCTTCCCTCATAGAACAACACCAGAACCTAACCTAACCTAACCTAGCAGTTGATGCCAATATATCACTGTGGAGTGTGACGTCTTTGTTAAGTTTCTCCCAATTATCAATTCCGGGTCGGGAAAACATGTACTGCACATTAGAAACAATGTACTACACATCGCTATGGCCATCCTTCGTGTCAACGTCATACCAACGGCATCTAACTCCGTACCTCTGTCGCTTCAAATTGTACGACTTCCTTGCCTGGCCTCCTCTGGCGCCATCTGGGTGTTCGCTGGAAGAGTTATTCTGACGGGGACACGATACACACGCAGCACTTACTTGGGCAGGGAAATTAGGCGTTCATTATTCCCAGGAGTGAGAGACTGCCTGATCTCCGTGCCTGTGTATGTGTGTGTGTGTATATGTGTGTGTGTGTGTGTGTGTTGGGTTTCTGCTCCTCCTGTAATTAACGTCCGCCACTCCGTTCCTTGTATATACATATGTGTTGGGCTGCCCTGAGCATACCTGTAATTAGTTTGCATCACGGTAATTAGGGGAATTACGGTCCACGCCGTGTCTTTACTGATGTTAAGCGTTGCTCCCACCCACAGCTGGAGGTTCTGTAATGATAACGATGATAATAATGATAATAGTAATAAGAATGAAGGTTTCTTTAGGCCTATTGATGCAACCAAAGACTTTGAAAATCTAGGAAAAAAATATATACTGGCAGTTAAGATAGCCCCGTAGATCCCTACACAGATCATTCCTATGTTGATTTTCTGACGACGCAGTTTTTTCTTCATAAATTTGCGTCAGGTTCGCGGCCTATCAAGCATACGAAATAGTTCATCTCGATCCCAACGTTTTCACGATTTCTATGTCAAGTTAAGATCTATACTCGTGAGTGCATATCCTTTATTTAATAAAATAGATAATAGTTCAGAAAAAGTGATTCTATGATTATAATTATGTTTCATTACTTATTTTTGTGTAATGTTGAATTTTAGATTTATTATGGTAATTTTGATGATGATAAAGACATCTCATTTGGTTTGTTGACATCCGTACTCGTGGTGACCATGTGAGCAGCGTGATACCGTCTCGCCAAGACCTTCGTAGGCATTTAATCCCGTGAGAACACGATTTACAAAGTTTTGCTTGCTTGTGTATAGTGATGAAGACGAAGAGACCTATTAATGGTTTTACTCGTGTGTGTGTGTGTGACTTGAGCATGCAATATACGACGGAAATCAGGAACTTGACGTAAGGGATGTGACGCCTTAGTATCTGTTTAGCACCGAACGTACGAGGAGGCATCACCACACCACACTCCATTGCTTGTGTGTAGCAGGTATGTTCACACGACGTTGATGAGACATTTCCAAAGACGTGGACGTTAATTTTTTTTCCTTGACACTTTAATAACGACGTTTGTAGAGATAGGGACATATTTTTATTTTATATGACGGAAGTTCTTGATCCTGACGTCAAACATGTTGCTGACGACGAGCTCATGTACTTTAATTTGTTGCTGACGACGAGCTCATGTACGTTAATTTGTTGCTGACGACGAGCTCATGTACGTTAATTTGTTGCTGACGACGAGCTCATGTACGTTAATTTGTTGCTGACGACGAGCTCATGTACGTTAATTTGCTGCTGACCATGATTATCCCATGTACGTCAGCTTGTTCTGATGACAAACCCACGTCCCGTCGACTTGCTGCAGACGACAAGACCATGTATGGCATCTTGTAGCTGACGAGAAGCCCATGTACTGTGTTGCTGCTGCTGACTGAATTCGTGTACGCCAACTTGTTCCTATGCGTCGAATGATTTTTAGATGTGTACAAATACACCAATTAATTTCGGTAAAATTCCAGTTTCGGACATCCACGTGGGAGCTGGAGTTTTGGTTGGGGGAAATCATAAAATGCAGCAGTGATTAGCGATAGATATGAAGGTCAGAATCGTTCAATAGACATGGAAGGCAATTTCACAAAACCAAACCTATCCTAAAATTCGCTGAATGTCCGAAACGTTAATAATACCTTGTTTTCTAATGCCAGGGGACCTTCGTGGAAATATGTTTGCTAATAAGATGTATACACAGTCCCATCTGTTCCTGGTGTCATGCCACAACAGTACGTCATGCGTGCGTATCTATTGTTTCATTCGCCACGTGCATGATGTACCCCGTACGACTGCAGTGCATCACAATGAGTGGTTATTAAAGGCGGTTATTAAGCACTGCTCCGAAAACGCTGGCCAATAAAGTAACCATGGCACTATGTCCAACCTCAGAGAGTTCACTTGAGAGCAAAGACTGTCTTATTAAGCCAGCCATGGTGTTTTTTTCCCCCTTTTCTTGTTGAGCCATACGCGGTTTATTGCGACATCATGACTGTAATTACAGGGCTGACCCTGCCTTCACCCTGAACACCGCGTTGTTGTGAACACCACTACAGCGGCCACTGGCAAGGAACTATTTTAGCTTTGTGTTGTTTCGTCCGGCCTTTTTTTTTTTCTTTTCTGGTTTGATTACCTCTTGTAAACTCCTGAGCACGACAGCCATGTTTTCTACCACCCGACTGTGTCTTATGTACGATTTTTTTTTATGATTTGTCGGAAATGTTGGCGTTGCCCGTGTTTTCCCAGAGTACCTCAGTCTTAAGTGTCCCAGGTGTTGGTTTTCAACAATACACGACTTGTATATGAGCCATGTCTTTTGAAGTATGTTGATCGCTGTGTTGCTAGGGTAAGTCTGTGACGGTGCGTGGCTGATGTCTTCCGCGTATTGCGGAGTTCGTCGGTCGTAAATGTTGTTTAGCAAAGGCTGATGTCTTCCATGTATTGCGGAATCCCCCCTAGTCTAGATAAGGTTGCGTTGTAGGTGTAGGTATTCAGTGGCACGAGGTTGATTTCGCACACATTTATTCAGAAACACCTCAGTCTTGAGAGAGGTTCCAACAATACACTCACTCAATCCCCACATTTCAGCGTCACGTCCCAACGCCTCGTCTGAGATCCCCTTCCAATCTTCACCATTTATCCGTAACCGGTCCCTCCCCGCCAGTGCCCGCCTCGCTGAATGTAATCAGTCCAGCCTAGCTTTAATCAGACCCACACACCATCCCCCCCCCTCCAACCTACCCCCTTCCCTTTGGCCATCCGTCCGTCTATCCAGCCAGCCAGCCATTCGTCTATCCATCTAACTGATCCATCTCGCTCGTGGGGGCCGACTGTCCCTATCACGTGATACTAATGATGTTGTCTGGGAAGATTGGTCTCTGTTGCCTCCCCCGTTTATCTCCCTCTTTCTTGATTTTCTCCCACTTCCATTGTAGATGCTCTGCTTTACTTACATAGCGTTTATAGCCTTTGTTTTTTGTGTTTTAGTTTATGATTATCTCACTCTTTTTTGCTCCCTTTTTTGGCACATGTTTTAGGGCTCTGTACGTCAGTGTGTATTTGTCATATTTTGTGATTCTTTTCTTGTGACGGCCTTGGCTCGTTCCTCTTGTCCTTGGCGTTACTAGTCCGCTGATGATGATGAGTTATATAACAACTGGTGATGAGACGGACTTGTTTTCCGGCATGCTATCGACTGGATCAGTCCTGTTTGGTTCACCCTTACAATCATCTTTCGTCGTCCGTACTTCTCCTCGAGAGATTTCGGGCTGATTTTTCTCTGTTCTTGCGCCATGTGACGTATTTTTTTTTTTTAAATGCCGTTTCGTGTCTTGGTTGATTATATTGCCTGTATTGTATGCCAGTATCTTGGGCAGTGTTGACAAAGAGGCACGATTTGGAGACCCGTAACTCCTTTAATATGACGATAAGAGTTTTTCGACGTGACGCATGACGCCCCTTGATGTTTAATGGCATGGTTTTTGACCTGGCCGTAAAGGGTCATGTCACAGGTCACTTGAGCACCCAAGTGTCGTGCTAGCCCTGTCTTAGAATCGTACATTCGTGTCCAGAGGGTTAATCAAGTAATGCTTTTAATTGGTGAACAGCAGACTTAGTGATTAGTTATAAACAGCAGATGATTGGGATTTCGCTGTATATTAGTTATTTATATTTGTTTACATCGTGTGTCAATTTTTTTATCCCCTCTTTCTTCGACTAGAGTTCAAGTTGTTCCATTATGGCTAGGCTTATGTACTTTGAATTGTGATATTGCATATAGGAGAAAAAAAATACGTATATCCGTTACCCATGGGCTCATTGGAATTCAAAATAGTTAACATTTCTCTGGCGGTTTCGCTTATGGTTGGTACTCCTGATTATTTGTCGTATTCCCTGTACATTATACGAGGTTGGTACTCCTGATTATTAGTCGTATTTCCTGCACATTGTACGATCCTTTCCACTTGCCATGTTCTTTAAGTCTTTGAATCTTTCATGTGTCTTGAAAATCATTTGTGTTTTGAAGTACTTTTTCAAGAAGTGCTAGCGCCAAACTTACTTTAGGGAAAGAACTTTGGAAACCAGAAGGGACGTGTTGCCGTTTACCAAATATTATGCTTTTATGAAAGAAAATGGTAAGAAAACGAGGGGGTTGACTTATCGCTAGAAAAGCAAGTATTTTTCCTTAGAAAAACATTTGCGCAAGTAAGGGGGAAAAAAAATGTTAGTCATCAGAAAATCATCTCTCTTGCTCATAAGAGATTTATCATACCAGAGTATGCCATTTATTCTTTAATTTCAGGACTGAACAGTTCAAGTCCAGGTGACTATATAAGTGTTTCAGTTACGACTCAGAATTCGAAACTCAAGAATTATAATGAGACTCGGTGTCATAGAAGGCCGCTGCGGCCAGTCTATTAATCAATTAGCCTTTAAGAAGAATGGAAAGCGACACATTATTTTTGTAGCGTCTAGATCCATCTTGATACAGTGTGGATTGGCTCGTCACAGTCGACTATGTGATGTCCGCCTTGCACGTTGCTCACAGGTCCCACGCGAACTCTCTCGCTCTTACCTCGCGTGTTCCATTCTCTGTACGTGTTCTTTGTTGAATGGAATTGTGTAATTCATTTTAGTCTGATGTATTTTTTTTTTTTTTTTTACGTGAATGGTAGTGTACTGACTACCTTATAAAGAGGGCGAAATTGTCGCGTTAGAAAGCGTTCATTCTTCATGGCTGTACTCTCTGGAACGCAAGGCTTCGGGGAAAAAGGTGGGTGTCTCATCATTTACAGTTCAAAAATCCTAGAATGTGTTGTCCTTAACCTACAGTTGAAAATATTCTCTTAATGTTAACGACAGGCTTGGAAAACCGTAAAAAGAAAAACCTTTTAAGATCAAAAGGTGCCATAAACACAGAGAGAGAATGTCTTGGACAGCCAAGGCCCAAGACTCGTCAGCACATTGCCTGCGGACATGGGGAAACATGATGAGTTGCACGGTGGAGAAATTTAAGGAGGGATCTTTTGGCTACGATGGTGTGCGGCCCGCGGCTTCCAACAGCCTTGTCGACCAACGACCTTCATTATCAGCATGGGCCCCTGGTCGAGCAGTGAGGGTCGAAGTCCCTTGAAGTATGCGTCATGTTCTTGACTGTACTACATGGTGTAAAAGTTTTTCGGGAAATATTAAGTCTTGAAGTGTTTTCGTTTTACGTCAAGACTCCTGTTCTACACAAACTCAGATTCAGTTTCGTTATAGAACATGTGACAAGGATGGTTGCAAAATGTTCAGATCAGCATCAAGAAATGAGGACAAGGACGTCCTTGTAAGATCCTGTCCAGAGAAGAGGCGAAGCGGGCTCGTAGGTTGTATGGGAAGGAAGCGTAGCATTAACTCTATCATATGATAGAGTCTTAGAGATGTATCTCTCATGTCTGCGAGACAGTACATCCACTTACGTATAGGACTACGAGATAAGACATTCAATCTCGCATGTCTTGGTGACTTTAACGTTTACTCTCGCGTGTTTGAATGAGCTTCAGTGGAAGGTTTGATCTGACGTGGTCCTCAAAGCCAAGCACCTTTCCTGGTGCATTCCACTCCCTTCGGCACCTTCCCCCTCCCTACCTCCCGTCCCTCAGTCTTTCCAGTCGTCCCCCCCTTCCTTCACGTAGCACCACCCACCCCTTTCCTTCCCTTCCCTTCCTCCCCCAGACAGAATCGTGGTTGTGGCACTTGCTGCCAGCCAATCACGGCTTAACTCTGACAACTCCTAATTGCCCCCGCTGTCAGCTGCCGTAATCCGCCCAACCCCCCAACCCCAACTTCCCCCCTCTCTCTCTCTCTCTCCGCCCACCACTCTTGCCTCCCTTCACACCCTCCATGTTCCTCCTTGTTCTTCTGCTCTTTCTTCCGTCTTCGTCTGAGCTCCTCCGGGCGGGCCTCTCTCTCTTATCAGTTATCATTACGTACTAATCTGACCCTGAGTTTCCTCAGGGTCTGAGCCGATCTGGTTCTGATTGTTCGGCCGTCCATGTTCGTCTGGGTGCAGGGTTCACCTCGTCCTCGCCAAGGTGGCCTTGGACTGATTCTGGGTTTTTATCTCCTTGTCGTTCCTTGTTATTACTAAGATGTGTGCTGATTTGTTTCTATGGAAGTCAGGTTCGCTGAGTGGCTGATTAGTCTGGATCTCGGCTGATCATTGTCGAATTGGCTGATTTTGTGCTGGTATGACTCCCCGGATAGGGTATGCTCATCTGTCTCCCTGATAATCCGGGTCGTTGCCGATCTGTCTCCCATATGGTCTAGTTCTCTCTCCCGATTTGCCTCCCTGATAAGTTTAGTTCTCTCCTCGTCTGTTTCCTTGATAGTGTAGGTCTTGGCTGATATGTCTCCGTGATAGCCTGTATCTTCGCTGATCTGTCTCTCCCTCGGATGGTCTAGGTCTCCGCTGGTAGTCTGGTGCCGCGATGATCCGTCTTGTCTTCTCTGTGTCACCTCCAGCAAGATTGGGGGAGAGGGTCCGGTCCTTCGAGTTGTATCAGTCGAGGTGGACTTTAGCGAGGTGGCTTCATCGAGATGGACCTTGCGAATCGGCCTCCATCGAACAGGTCCTGACCTGATGAGGCAGGCATTAGTTCGACTATGTGACTCGCATCCAGCGCAGTTGGTCGTAGCGAATGGGTGTCGACGACTCTAAAGTAGTTAGCCGATTCCGGCGAGTTGTTGTTAACTGGTCTTCACCGAGGTAGTTTCATCGAGTCGTTCACAACGAGTTGGTTCGATGAGTTCGTCTTGAACGGGCTAATAATTCCTTCGGGTTGTTCTCAGCGAGCTGGCCCAACGAGCTGGTCTTCAAGAAGCCTACTTCCAGCGAGTCGTTCTCTGCGAGCTTCTCTCCGCGAACTGGTGGTCACTGGTCTTCAGCGAGCTACGTAGTTCCAAGCGTGTCTGTCTGAACGAGTTGGTTCGACGAAGTGGTAGATCTAGTTCCAGACCGAGCCAGTCTTAACGAGTTGGAGGATCCAGTGTGTTGAGAATTATCTTGTAACGAGTAGATTCGATGGTCCAATCACAGACGGACACCTACGTACGCTGCGGCCTCCCGAGCAAATCAAATTCCTTTCTCCAGACACAATAATTCCGGGGGGAGAGAGAGAGAGAGAGAGGTTCCCTTTTTTTTTTTTTCTTCTCCCCTTCAGAGGGAGGATCCCACCGGCAGCCACAGGGAACGGCGGCCTTATTGTCCCTTATAGTTGGTCGTCTTGTCTCTGATGGATGTGTCATCAAATGGTCGTCTTTTCCCCTGCCATCTTTTATCCCCCTTTTTTTTTTTTCTCTTTTATTTTCTGATCTCGAGGTGTCTCATGCTGATATCTCTTGTTTCTCTTATCTTTCTTGTTATCTCTTGTTTCGTCAGGTCTTGAAGACGATGTTGAGTCCCTGGTTGTGGATTGTCAGTTTATGGTTATGTCTTTTCATCAAGTGGACAAACCCTGTAAGGATCCGTAAAGGGAAGAGGAGGAGGGTTGTAGCTGGGTTTGTGTGTGTGTGTGTGTGTGTGTGTGGTGCACGCGCTAGCAGATGTGGTCCACATTTGTCTTACCTGCCGACAGACTCGTTTTCAAACTCTCAGAAAGCGTCTGAGAAAGTAGACTCAAGAGGTGCCTACTGACACTCACTTGGCCTGACCTGACCTGACCTGACGTAAGGGGGAGAAGAGAACTCGCATTGTTATCCGTCCTCGTTTAGAGCGCATGATGTCCGTGTGTATGTTGTTGGAATTCAGGGATATCAGCTGCTAATTGGTCATTAAGCCAGGAATGCTGAACACGCACAAATATGAATCAAACATTTGGGGGAAAATTTTTTTTTTTATCAATTTCTATGCCACATTTGCATCCCATACTTTTGATATGTTGTTCGTTCTCCTCTCCCCCATTATGCAGCCGTTAACTGAACTATTTCTTCGAACTGGTGAAAATTCAATATTTCCTTTGATTTTTATTAAATTTTTTTTTCATATGTTACGTCGTTTATTAATTTATGTAGACCAGCGATTGGAAATGATCATTGTTGTGTCTGATCTTCATTTTTCTTGTAGTAAATTTGTTATATTAGTTTTTGTTCAGTTTACATCGGCTTTACACTCATGAATTTTATGGTTGTCGTTTTTAGGTTAAATCTAGATTGAAACGTTGAATATGTATTTTTGGCGTTGTTGTCAGAATAGCATTTTGCGTTTTTTGTTTCGTCTTTTTTTCTTTCTTTCTTTCTTTTTGTTGTGGAGCGTAGCGTCACTTGCCTGTCTGTTTTTAACCAGTCTTGATATTTTCAGAAATCACGTAGTGTTGTGAGTAGCAAGATGATCTTTGTGTGTGTGTGTGTGTGTGTGTGTGTGTGTGTGTGTGTTTTATCATCAGGGCTAACTGTCATTTTTTATACATTTTATCATCGTAATCCTCTTAGTCATGTGTTGCGAGAGCAGCTTAAGGATTTTTCCTTTTTCCCCTTTTCTTTTCTTTTCTTTCCTTGGCTTAGTTACGTACTATTCCTTGGTGTTTTTTGCCCCCTCGTCTCTCTCTCTTTCCTGCATTTCCTAATTCGGCCATTGATTCTCCCTCTGCCGATCAGCAGTGCTTGTTTTTCTCCCTGCTTACCTTCTTTGGATAATTCTCTCTCTTCACAACTCCTTTCCCTAATTCTGTCTCTTGTCTCCACGTGCATTGCCTAATTCTGTCTCTACTCACGTGCATTGCCTAATTCTGTCTCTTGTCTCCACGTGCATTGCCTAATTCTGTCTCTGTCTCCAAGTGCATTGCCTGATTCTGTCTCTGTCTCCAGGTCCATTGCCTAATTCTGCCTCTGTCTCCAAGTGCATTGCCTAATTCTGTCTCTGTCTCCAAGTGCATTGCCTAATTCTGTCTCAGTCTCCACGTGCATTGCCTAATTCTGCCTCTGTCTCCACGTGCATTGCCTAATTCTGTCTCTACTCACGTGCATTGCCATCAACCATCTCCACGACATGTGATCTCTCCCTCGATGTCTCCCCAGTCTTAATTATCTTAAGATTTCGTCTTATTTATTTATTCTTTCTCTCCTCTCCATTGCCCTGTGGTAAACCAGTGGAGCTTGGAGATGATCTTCCGATCTTCCTGGGCGACAGTCTTGGAGTGGATGTATGTCAAGAGACGCCATAAAGGTAACCACATTAATGAAGAGCCACAGGTCAGGAGATCACGGCCAGAGGGAAGTTAGGGAACGTACGAAGAAGCGAGTAGATTGCACTGGGGGAGGAGGAGAGGAGGAGGTTATTGTATTTTGTATCTAATGGGGGGAGAAGAGGGGGAGGAAGTTACTGTATTTTGTATCTTTAATGTCTTCTGTTCCGGGGTCTTTACTTCATGTGTTCTGTTCAGTTTGTAAATCACGTATTGGTGTCTATGTTGCTGTGTGTGTCTATAGTTTGCGCTACGATCAGTAGCAGGGAAATGATGGACGCACGTGTATGTCTACGTGTATATCTACGTGATATATATATATATATATACTCTCGTGTACCGTGATTGTATAGAGTTACTTTTCTACGAGTCAAGAGCTTCCAGCTCTACCTATATCCATATGTTAGGTAGGCCTACTTACAACTTTTGGTCGTGTTTGCCCCCACCCGTATGTAAACACAGACAGGTGCAAATACATGACTGGCGAAGCAGTTGAGGACACGAAGCTCCGAAACTAACTAACTAAGTAACTAACTATCTAACTAACTAACTAACTAACTAACTAACTAACTAACCCCCGCCCCCCCACGAGTTATTCATGAAAACCAACTGGGCAGGTGGCAGGGAACGAGAGGAATTCAATAGAAAATATAGAACTGTTGTCCTCTCTCTCTCTCTCATCAAGGGTAGAGAAAATGGGGAGGGGGGGGCGGGGAAGTTTGGTCGTTCCTCACGCCAACAAAATCTCGGCGTTATTTGAGTCAGTCGCTAATTTCACGACCTTTAATTCTCGTCTTACTTCATTAATTCCTTCACCCACTTCACTAATTAGAGCATTTTTGTTGCAGGGCTTCACACTTGACTCCTCTCTCTCTCTCTCTCTCTCTCTCTCTCTCTCTCTCTCTCTCTCTCTCTCTCTCTCTCTCTCTCTCTCTCTCTCTCTCTCTCGTTATCTATCTGTCTGCCTGTCTATCTATCTATCTCGATAGGTATGTAGGTGGTAGACAGGCACCGGAGCAGGTCAATCTATCTATCTATCTATCTATATATCTCGAGGAGGCGGAGTCCGATAGTCATATATATATATATATATATATATATATATATATATATATATATATATATATATATATATATATACATATACATATATATATATATCCTTGAGGATAGGGGAGAAAGAATACTTCCCACGTATTCCCTGCGTGCCGTAGATGGCGACTAAAAGGGGAGGGAGCGGGGGGCTGGAAATCCTCCCTTCCTGTTTTTTAATTTTCCGAAAGTAGGAACAGAGAAGGGGGGGCCAAGTGAGGATACTCCCTCGGAGGCTCAGTCCTCTGTTCTTGAGGCTTCCTCGCAAACGCCGTCGGGGGGAATGGCGAATGTGTGTATGGAGTATATACCGCGCGT
>NC_092261.1:9210196-9265196 GCF_036320965.1 Panulirus ornatus | reverse complement strand
AGACGGAAGGGAGGGGGAGAGAGAGATGATTGTGGGGGAGTAGTAGTGGGGTGGTTAGATGAGGAAGGAAGGTTAGGGTGTGTGATGGTTGGGGAGTGGGAAGGTTGGAGGAATGAGATGGGTGAGGGAGTGTGTGTGTGTGGGGAGAAGTGGGGCGGAGAAGACGGAAGGGAGGGGGGAGAGATGATTGTGGGGGGGGAGTATTGGGATGGTTAGATGAGGGAGGAAGGTTAGGGTGTGTGATGGTTGGGGAGTGGGAAGGTTGGAGGAATGAGATAGGTGAGGGAGTGTGTGTGTGTGGGGAGAAGTGGGGCGGAGAAGACGGAAGGGAGGGGGGAGAGATGATTGTGGGGGGGGGGAGTATTGGGATGGTTAGATGAGGGGGGAAGGTTAGGGTGTGTGATGGTTGGGGAGTGGGAAGGTTGGAGGAGTGAGATGGGTGGGGGAGTGGTATGGGTGGAGGGGTGAGATGTATGGGGAGAGATAGATAGAGAGAGGGACGGTTGGTGTAGCGAGATGCCCGGGAGTGAGTTAGATGAGGGAGTGAGATGATTGAGGGATGTGAGAAGGATCGAGATGGAAAGTGATGGAAGAGGAGAGGCAGAGAGAGAGAGAGAGAGAGAGAGAGAGAGGAGAGGGAGGTGAGTGAGTGAGAGGAAGGGAGGGGAGTGGCAGGTAAATGACGTGGGTGTTGCTGGCATATATATGGGTGTTGCTGGCATATATGTTGCTGTTGCTGGTATAGATGTGGGTGTTGCTGGCATAAATGTGGGTGTTGCTGGCATATATGTGGGTGTTGCTGGCATAAATGTGGGTGTTGCTGGCATACATATGGGTGTTGCTGGCATAGATGTGGGTGTTGCTGGCATATATGTGGCTGTTGCTGGCAAAAATGTGGGCGTTGCTGACATATGTGTGGGTGTTGCTGGCATACATATGGGTGTTGCTAGCACATGCAGGATGCTAGTGTGTTATGTTGCTTGCACATGATGAAGTCGTCGTTTGAAATTACTAAGTAATTGCGGATAATGAGTCGTCAGTGTTTAACCGGAGCGAGCGGGTATTTTGACCTCTGGTCGGGATGTTTTATAATGGAAAATGGAATCCGGGCGAGAAGTAAAGAAAACGGATTGAGGTAACAGGAATGTCTCTGAGCCTGGATCATCATCCTTGCAGGGGGATGGCATTTGCGAGTCGGGAAGGGAACTTGTGCTTCGGTAATGATCGAACCAGAAGATCAATTGTAATGGGACTGGTATACAAAGAGGGGTCAGCCCATCCACTATGTCTTCTTCCCGTTTTCTTCAACAGTTTTACCACGATAAAACATCGTTGACAAAGGGGATTAAACTCTACGCTTGAAGAGCGCAATACATATGAATAAAAGGGCACAAGTCATTGAGGCGAATGTATACATACGCATTAGGTATAAGAATGAATGAGGACATGGTTAATACAGACAGCATGCATAGATTTAAGAAGTTCTGTGATGGTGGAGAATGTTGAAGAGAGATGGTGGGGACCCAACGAATGTAAAACTCCCTCCCTTCCCCACCCCAAACAGTACGAATAGGTAGTTACACACACACACACACACACACACACACACACACACACACACACACACACACACACACCATCTTTACCTGCCATACACACAGACACCTCCTCACCTTATCGTCGTCCGAAACTCTTCTCTCAACTCCCCACCCACCCGCGTCATCCACCAACGTTGAAATAAAGTGTAGGGGGTAACACCATTACATCCCCATCCCTGCCTGAGATGAGCGAGAGGAGGAGGAGAAGGAGGTGGATGGTGAGGACGTAGTATGGGGGGCGCGCGCGCGCGTGCGTCTGTGGTGTGTGTGAGGAGAGGAACACCGCTAGCGGCGTGGCGGCGGAGGAGGAGGAGGAGGAGGAGGACATGTGCAACGGTAAAGTCCCCTGGCAGGAGCCAAGGCTTCCATAACCAATATACCTTTATGAGCTCTGCATGTTGTAGGGGGTGGGGAGAGCAGGAGCTAGGGGCTTCATGACCATAATTACATTTTCTTTTTGGGTGGTGAGGGGGTTGAAAGGTGGGTCTCTCTCTCTCTCTCTCTCTCTCTCTCTCTCTCTCTCTCTCTCTCTCTCTCTCTCTCTCTCTCTCTCTCTCTCTCTCTCCCATGTGGTGGGAAGGCTGTGTCTGAACGCGATTCTCCGCGTTTGTCCTTTGCCCTCAACGACACCGACAAGCTTTTATCTTCACCGGTTTTTTTTTTTTTATGAAAGTTCCTCGTCATCGTCATCGTCATCATCATCGTCATCATCATCATCATCATCATCGTCATCGTCAAGATCATCGTCATCATCATCATCATCATCGTCATCGTCAAGATCATCGTCATCATCATCATCATCGTCATCGTCAAGATCATCGTCATCATCATCATCATCGTCATCATCATCATCATCGTCATCATCATCATCATCGTCATCGTCATTCACCTCTCTCTAAATGCCCGTGGCTGACCCATCCATACTCGTCCCATTTCCCTTCTCCTCTCGCGTCCCTCATTATCCCCATCACCGCCACCCCATCTTCAGGAGGTCCATATCATCACCATAATTCGTCTGTCTTTACCACAAGCTCGTCGTCGACCGTCTCCGCGGGCTGTGTACGTCAGCCGTCTTTTAACCCTCGATCGACATTGCATCGACCATCGACCTTATGTTTACCGGAGTCTCCCCTTCAGCTTGATGGTCGAGACGAGGTTCCCCCGTTTTCTGATCTCCCCCTTGTTGCCATGGGTTATGAGGGAGTTTGGATGGAGGTGGAGAGAGAGGTAGAGAGAGAGAGAGAGAGAGAGAGAGAGAGAGAGAGAGAGAGAGAGAGAGAGAGAGAGAGAGGTCTACACGGAAGAAAATACGGTGAAAAGAAGCGGGAAAGGAGACATTCATCGAGAGGAACAAGAGAGTTAGGAGGGTTGGGAGATGAAAAACGTGGGGAGACACGGGGCCCGACAGGAAAGAAAACGGGAAGACACGTCGATGATAAACGGCATGACTGCAGAGTATGGAGAGAGAGAGAGAGAGAGAGAGAGAGAGAGAGAGAGAGAGAGAGAGAGAGAGAGAGAGAGAGAGAGGAAAGAGGTGATGCAACGGGTTGGACGGCAGAAGTTTCGCCCCTACAGCGCCTCGGCCTCCCAAGGGGTCCATTGTTTTGTGAATAATCGAGTCTTTCTACTGCGCCTCCGACAGTATATGGCGCGGCAGCTCGTGCCTCGCCGTCGTCCTGGCGCTGAAGGAGGAGCCGAAAGGGTTGTGCTTTTCCGAAGGGAAGAGGGCGCGTGCGCCGTCCCGGGATCTGGCAATGCCAGTGTGTGTGTGTGTGTGTGTGTGTGTGTGTGTGTGTGTGTGTGTCCCGAATTTTGGGTTCCTCTCCGTGAGGACCTGGTTCTTGCTTGCTGATTGGCCTGTTGCTGCCACGATTTTTCATCTGGTTAGGTGTTTAAGATGTTTTATTCGATTTCAGTATCTGTTGTCACACGCTTATAAACCGGAGTGATCGTGGATATTTACCCATTTATGCTCCTAGTTTACCCTGCTGTTGTACAAGACTACTGTGCCATTTGAGTCGATTAGGAAGGCCACATACGTCAATTCTAAACCAGTGGAAGAATAAGAGACGAAAGTGTTTCAAAGGCGTCTGGCGGTCATGAAAAAGTCATGGGCTGTTATTATCTCTCAACGTTCCAATGTAAGTAAATCTACTACCTACGAAAATAGATGGACGGTAGTGAAAAAAAAAGAATAGAAAAAGAAAGTGTGTCAAAACAGAGCAGGGACGACGCCCTTGCGTCACCAGTAAACTGAAAAGTCTTATAAGCGTGTCAGCCATCCTTAAAAATAAACAAAAAAAAAGAAACATTCTTCATTATGCTGATGATGTGTGTAGCTAGGTTCTGTGCGTGTGTGTGTGTGTGTGTGTGTGTGTGTGTGTGTGGCCATGAAGAGAGAGAGAGAGAGAGAGAGAGAGAGAGAGAGAGTGTGCACTTTTTGCTTATGAGAATTTTACATTCGTGTTGTCCCTCCTTTAAACCTTGTGTGTGTGTGTGTGTGTGTGTGTGTGTGTGTGTGTGTGTGTGTGTGTGTGTGTGTGTGTGTGTTATACCGCTGTGAATACTATTAAGAAAACTAGATAGCGCAAACATCCAGGTTTCAGGATAGTTCAGTTCTCTGCCAACCAACGGTGGGTAGAAGCTTTGTGAACCAAACAGTGGGAGGAAAAGAAAATAATACCAGATGCCTACAAAAGTGTATCACATCAGCTGTCGTAGTTATAGTGAATACGAATGCAGTGAGGGGGGAGGGGTAAAAGCGCAGACGCAGACTTCCTCAAAGCCATGCAGAGCAAAAAGTGGGGATTTGATGCGCGCTTAGGTTCTGTCTTGGCGGTGTGGAGGTTCTTGTATGGGAGTGGGTGGGGGTGTATGGGTGTGTTTGTGTTTAGAGGTGTGGTGGATTTGGTGGGAGAAGGAGGAGGATTAGGAGGAGGAGGAGGAGGTTGAGGTTGTGTGTGTGTGGGGGCAGGTAAAGATTCAGATGTGTTTGCTTTAGAGGGGGTCGGCACCAAGGTTTATGTGGAGTGCGTATGTTTCCAGGACAGGGTCCTCGAGGCGCTTGGTGTTGCAAGTATTGGTGTAAGTGTGATGAGACAGCAGGTAGCACGGGGCTGTTACTGGTGTAACGCCCTCTGGAGCAGTCACCATGATCTGTGTACCATCTTCGTGTGTTTATAAACTATTGTTTTTACATCAGCGCTTCTTCCATGCGCGGTACCACCTCTATTTTTTTTTCTACCTTTTTTTTCTTTGTATTTATCACTATGTGGTCTATTTTCTCCGTTCTGTCACTTCT
Organism: Panulirus ornatus; assembly: GCF_036320965.1. Classification (NCBI taxonomy): domain Eukaryota; kingdom Metazoa; phylum Arthropoda; class Malacostraca; order Decapoda; family Palinuridae; genus Panulirus; species Panulirus ornatus. Next base: position 9,260,297 of record NC_092261.1, on the reverse strand, counting down.
TTCTTTTCTTTTCCTTGCATTTTTCACTTCTTCCTTCTTTTTCCTTCCTGTGTTTTTTTTCCTTCCCTCACCTCAATTTCCTCGTCATCATCCTATCCCTCCCCCCAGAGCAGAGTGATGTGATTCGATCTTTGAAAAGTATTCGAGACTTCAGACAGCCACCCACAGCCACCCGCAGCGTACGTAATGCCAGCGCCGTGTTCGTGGCACAACACTGTTATACCGGTGAGGAGCATCTCCACCCACCCACCCAACCCCCGGCCTGCTGGGTTGTGCGAGCGACATCAAGACCGCAAGACGCAGAAGATGGAGCGGTCCCGGAAAAGTTGATAATAATCCGTCAGCACTTTACCGCGAGTGGCTTCTGGATACGCCACACGGCAGAACCCACACACACACACACACACACACACACACACACACACACGACAAAAAAAAATCGCTGAAGGAGAAAAAAATAACTTGGGTGGGGTGGTGTGTGTGTGTGTGGGGAGGGAGGGAAGGGGTGTTGGTGGTGGTGACGTGTCTGGAAGGACTTCCTTGGAAAATGGATGACGACGAGAGTAGAGTCGGAAAAAAAAAAAGATGAAGAAAAAAGAAAAAAAAGAGTTGAGTCCTGTCCATCTGTCTCTTCTGTCCGTCCCAGAGGTGGGCGTAAGGACGTCTCAGGAGAGACTCCGTTAGAAAGTTGTTGTTGTTCAGGTTTCTCCCCGGGCGCTCTTTGCCGCTCCGGTGAGAGGAAGGACGAGATGATATTATAGAAGGAGGATTAATGTTCTTCGAGGGAGGTATACGTGGAGACTTTCGTCCCAGTCTCTTTGTGTGTGTGTGTGTGTGTGTGTGTGTGTCTGTGTTCCAGTCTCTGAGGGGAAAGATTTCTGGAAGTGTATTGGGTGTCCGGTGTACCGTCGACTCAACGACCTTCATTTTCTCTTCAGAAGAAGAGAAGACGTTCCATTGCCAGTCATGGGACGATGCCATGCATCACATGTTTTATAGATACTGAGAGAGAGATATATTGACTTATGAAAAAAAAAAATTTTTTTTTTTAAACTAAATGGTGTATTTTTTTCAGCGTTTGTTTTTCGCCACTGAAAATAGACTGGTTCCGGTCAGGCAAGGTAACGTTGTGAAACCCTTGAGGCTTGGATGGAGTCGCGTCCTTCTGCAGGAAGACGGCGGCGGATGTGTGAACCACCATGTATGTGTGGTGAGTGTGAGTAGATCGGCTGAGAGTGATAATAACAATACTCCAGTCTTATATGATGGCTTAGAAAAACTTAAAAGTACTTGGATAACAGTTCGAATGTGGGTGGGGGAAACCAATGGTAGTTTGCAGCCGGGTATATAAGTACCGCTGGAAGACGGGAGGAAAGAAATGTATATTTATATATATATATATATATGAGGAAGGAGGAGGAGGAGGAGGAAGAGCTGAGACGGTAACGGGGAAGGTGCCGGCGAGAAAAACTCCCAAACTTGCCTCATCCGTAGTGTCTCCGGCACTTGTCGCTCTTCTTCTGTCGTAGTCTAGGTTAGGTTTTGTATCCTTCCAGTACCCCTCACTCTCTTCTTTCTCACTGTCTAGCACAGTTTTTTGCAGCTTTCCAGTATCCCTCGCTAGCTGGAACATTCTCTAGCGTTCCAGTACCCCCTCACTGGCTAGGACTTTCTCTCCTGCTTTCCAGTGCCCGCCCCCCTTCACTCAACGGGACATTCTTCAGTCTTCCAGTACCCTTCACTAGCAGGGACATTCTCCGGCCTTCCAGTACCCCTAACTCCCCCGAGACATTCTCCAGTCTTCTGATATCCCTCACTCTCTGGGACATTCCCCAATCTTTCAGTACCCCACACCAGTTGCAACATTCTGTCTCCTGCCCGTACCTTTCTTTCGCTTGCCTGAGCGTTTTCTACCTTCCCTTCACCCTTCTCCCCTTCAGTGGCTGGAACATTCAGTAGCCTCCCAATAAATACCCCTGACTGCCTGGAACCTCCTCTAGATTTCCAGCTCCCCTCTCCTCCTCCACTCACTGCAAAAGGGACGTTACTCTCTAACCCCTCAACACTCCACCCCCACCACCACCCCCCTCCTCAAAAACTTGTCTCCCCCCTCTCCTCTCACTGGCCCAGCGAACGTTTTCTGACGCTCTGGCATCACACTCAACTCTTTCCCCCTCACTAGATGGGACGTTGGCAGTGGGGTTACGACTTGTCTCTGGAGGAGAAAGCTCGTAGTATATTGTTCAGTGGGAAGGAGGGGTGGTGGGGGAGGGTCTCTCCTTTCCTCTCTCTAGGACGAAAACAACGGCCCTTTCGCGAAAGTGGTCAGAAGAATGGGGACAAAAATGGGAGGGGAATATGCGGCTGTTAATTGCAAAGGAGATTTTTACCCCGACCTCTCTGTGAAGATCACTGTGTGTAATTAACGTTCCGTTTAGATGTACATTTACAGCCCAGTGGGCCAGGTTGGTTAGCTGCAGAACAGAAACCAATGGGAACATTATGTCGATCTTGGAGGAGGCTAATGGGTACTGTACCTTCGTCCTTTCCAGGTTTACAGTGACGTCTGCACGTACAGGTGAGGTGTGTGTGTGTGTGTGTGTGTGTGTGTGTGTGTGTGTGTGTGGTGCAGGAAATACTGGAATGGGAGGGGGGTGGGTTGTCTTTATTGCCCATGCTTCAATATTTATGTTGGACCTCAGAAGCATCATCAGTTTTTCCTCACACACACACACACACACACACACACACACACACACACACTAACACTCCAGTCCACCATCCTCCATATGATTTACCAATTTGTCTACATGTACGTGTCTATAGATTTGAATTCAGAACACTTACTGTCCATCAGATAACCTCGACACAGACCATCAACTCTTTGTGTCATCTACCTCCGCCATGCACTACGTTCAACTGTTCTGAATGTCATTTTCTTTCCTTCGCAGGTAAGAGTGATCGGCTACCAGTCTTGGTTCCTGGTTGGAGGAGGTCTGAGGTAAGCCATTATCCTGGAGTAGGAGTGGGTGGATGTGTGGACCCGTGCACTTAGAAGGTAAAGTCCGAGGGAGTTTAGTACCGTCCATGGGTAAACGATTCGATCGTATACTTTCGAATCTGATGAAGCCATGCGAATGGCAGCGGTCGCCCATTTTCGTGTACTCGGCGGGTCAATCACATTTCAAGATATATAGATTATATTATAGATGTATTATATTATATTATAGATATATAGATTACGTTCTATTATCATATGATTATATTTAACACATGAAGAAGGCCAAGGATGTTTTTCGGGTAATGTTTAAAATGGAATGACCATCCCTTCACACGCACACACACACACTCTCTCTCTCTCTCTCTCTCTCTCTCTCTCTCTCTCTCTCTCTCTCTCTCTCTCTCTCTCTCTCTCTCTCTCTCTCTCTCTCTCTCTGTCGTGCATTGCATCGCAGACTCCCAGCTGTTTGGTAAACTTAATTAGGTCCGCGGTAGGTGAAAGGGGGAGGGGTGGGGAGGGGAGGAGAGTCTATACAGCCTCAGTGTAAAATCCCCGGGTTGATGCGCATTTCACCCATTTCCTCGCAATTGCTCTGCTCTGATCATCGTCATGAAAGGTTTATCACTTTTTTTTTATTATTTTTTATTACTCCCTCCCCCCTTCTCTCTCTTCAGGGCAGATGGGAAAAATACGTTCAGCCATTTTGAAGTATTTAGAATGGGTAAAGTCAGGCGCTTGAACACGATGGTGGGGGACCCTTGAGCACATACAACGGTTCGACGCGCGAGCGAGCACGACGACGACGGCGTCGGCGCGGCTCGTAAGCAAGACGGAAGGAACGACTCTTTTCAACGCTGACGGTATACGTACGACTCTCGGTGAGCGCGGAGGCACAGTCGTAGAGGGTTAGGTGTACTAAGCGCGGCCTGGCCTGGCCTGGCCCATCCAGCCATCAGTGGGTCGCAACGTTTCTTCTTCTTCCCCCATTGAGAAATGCTCCACACGTAACGCCAGCCAGCTTACGTCGTATGCTGCAACTGTTTTCCTTTTTTTTGTCTCTGTGGCATGCATGTCCTGCCTGACTCACACACACACACACACCCCCACCCCCTAAGTATAGCGGGAGTTAATTTGCACTTCAACAGGTTCCAATGAATTTAGGTCGTCGTTGTGAAAGGATTTATCCTCTCCCTCCTACCCACTCCAGGGCCACACGCTTGTGCAGAATATGATTGATTGGCAACAGCATCGCATAAGCTAGAGAGAGAGAGAGAGAGAGAGAGAGAGAGAGAGAGAGAGAGAGAGAGAGAGAGAGAGAGAGAGAGAGAGAAACATGACGGTCTAAACTGGATAGGGAGCAGTGTTACACAGACTAGATTAGGAGCGGTGTTCCGTAAGCTAAATAGGGAACAAGTAAAGCTAAGGTGGACAGGGGGCTGTTGCATTGGCTAAGGTGAGTAGGAAACCGTTTTGCATAAATTGGAGAAAAGCATTGCCTAAGCTAAGATGAACAGGGAAAAGTATTGTACGAGCCAAATATAAATAGGTAAATAGTATTGCCTAAGACAGCTCGAAACAGTATTGTATAAACTTCAGGAAATAAGAGAGCAGTGTTGTACATGAGCTAGAGACATATGGGAGCAGTATTGTATAAGCTCAGAAAATTAGGAAGCAGTATTGTATAAGCTTACGTAGGTTAAAGAGAAAGATATTATTGTATAAGCTAAGATAGGTAGGTGATATTATTGCATAAGCCAGTTATGGGATGGTATTGTATAAGGTAAGACCAATAGGGAACAGTGTTGTACAAGCTAAGATGAATTGGAAAACAGCAGAAGCTAAGAGAAAAGAGGGAAGAGTATAAGCTAAGGAAAATAGGAAATAGTGTCAATTAAACTATGTTAAATGGGGAACATTGTTACTTGTGTTGACATCACGAGACAGCAGTGTTGTGTCACGAATAGAGAACAGTACATTAAGTGTTGCGTACGCTAGGTAGCTGCACGAGGCTGATAGACAACAGTGTTGTATAAGCCACGTAGGGAATAGTATTGTACACGATTGATAGCAGGCAACACTATTTTAGAAGCTAGCTTGGTAGGGAATAGCATTTTGTGAGCTTCGCGATAGGGATGTATTTAAGTTAGACGAGGAGTTGTCTAACACAAGATAATAGGAAACAGTGTTGTTTAAGGTAGACAAGGAGCAGAAGATAAAATTGGCAACTGTACCGTACAAGGCAGATAGGGAGCGATATTTAGATAAATATGGTATTGTACAAGATAAGATAAACAGGTAAGAGTGTTGTATGATCCGAATAGGATGCAGGAGTGTATAAGCCAGTTTTGGAACATTGTCTTATAAGCTAAGATAGTGTATAAGGCAGATGTGAAACTGCAGTGTATGAGCTAAGGTGGATAAGCAAACAGTATTGTATGAGCTAGAGAGAGAGAGAGGAGAGAGTGCTTTATCACCTAAGGTTTAACAGGTAAGGGTGTTGTGTAAGCTATATGAGGAACAGTATTGTATAAAGCTGAAGAAACAGGCAACAGTATTGTGTAAGCTTGACAGGAAATTGTGTTCAGAGTCGGAGAGGGAACAGCTTCTGTAGGTAGGAGGCTTAATTTTTTGTAACCTATTGATGATAAGTGCAGCGGAGGTGGAAATGGTACTGGATCGTATTGCATGACAGACATAAAAAGAGTTTTTATGCTTAAGGGAAATGGTGAACGTTGTTCTGTGATTATGGTTGAGTAGAGAACAGTCCTGGATAGCGTTGCTTAGTCTAGATTGAATGGAAAAATACTGCTGAACAAGATGCTTAGCGAGTATGTACGAGAGATGTATGTATAGATTTTCTTTTTTTTTTTTTTTACTGAATAAGATCAGGGATGAATTGTTGTATTGAGTACACGTTGAATGGCTTGTTTCTGTCAAGTGATGGCAGAGTGAGGAGGACAGCCTCGCCTATTCTGACATCTGTCTGCTGGGCTATGATTGGTCAGGTTGAAGATCAAGCTAGGCATGCCCTAGTGTCCGGCAACGTCGTGCTCAAGGGTCGTATACTGGTCGAGCTCAAGGGTCGTATACTGGTCGAGCTCAAGGATCGTATACCGTCGTGCTTGAGGGTCGTATACCGTCGAGCTCAAGGGTCGTATACCGTCGAGCTCAAGGGTCGTATACCGTCGTGCTTGAGGGTCGTATACCGTCGTGCTTAAGGGTCGTATACCGTCGTGCTTGAGGGTCGTAAACCGCCGTGCTCAAGGGTCGTACCGCCGTGCTCAAGGACCGTACCGGTTCTGCCTTTGCCTTCCAGGGCCGTACCTTTCGTGCTCACAAGCCATTAACATTACGATCCAAATTGCGACTTTTAAGCTACAAGAAAAGTTTTCCTCGGCACAGATTTGCTTTTGTTTGTTTCCCCCCCCCCCCCCCTTTTTTTTCCCCCACCACCTTGCTGCACAGCCACGTAGCAAGATAATCCTGGCGGCTGCGTCATTTGAATATAGATAGCTAAGTAATGGACGACAGGACTCGGCTGCCTCTCATCGAACTCGATCTGCGGCGGAGAGGAGGAGGAAGAGGAGAGGGAGGGGGCCCCTCCTCCTTCCTCCGCCTCTGTTCCCGGAGACCTGAAGGGCTAGGATTGTTGACAGCGTCGGGGGAAGGGAGGGAGGGAAGGGAGGGAGGGAAGGGAAGGGAGGGAGTGGTTGGCTTAGGTGGTTGAAGGTGACAAGGAGACGGCCGGCTGTGAGGCGGGCGGGGTCTTGCTCAGGTTGTCGCAAGGGTTCGTCATCATGGTGTAGTGTTGGGTTATATTGCTCGCCTCCCCTGTTGGAGATGTTGTCGGGGCTTTCATCCTTTTAAGGGTTTTCCTCCCTGTTAAGATGTTGACGGGACTTTCCTTTCTGTTGGAGATGTTGTCGGGACTTTTCTCCCATGTTGGAGATACTGTCGGGGGCTTTGCTCCGTGTTGGAGATGATGTCGGGGCTTTCCTCCCTGTTGGAGATGTAGTCGGTACTTTCCTCCCATGTTGGAGATGTTGTCGGGGTTTTCTTCCCGGCTGGAGATGTAGTCGGGACTTTCCTCCCATGTTGGAGATGTTGTCGGGGTTTTCTTCCCGGCTGGAGATGTAGTCGGGACTTTCCTCCCATGATGTTGGAGATGTAGAAGGAGACAAGCACGCGCGAGCGAGACGGTGGTGATTTTTCGTCACGATTCTCCCAAATGGATTTGATGACCGGGGAGATGATAATCTTGCGATATATTGCGGGACTCTTGACTCTCCCTCCACAGGGGGGGCCTGTCAGTTCATCCTTATCACCCGAGGTGGGGTCAAAAGGAATGTTAATGGTTTAATTCGCCTTTATAATGAATTGGGAATAATTGCTCTCAACGCTCTCCTAGCATTGATTATCTACCAGGAATTCCGGGATGGAGTGATTGAATTTAATTAATCACATTACAGCTGGAGGTGACTTTGTGATAAGTAGATAAAAGGGGGTTTTCTGAGATTAATTTGATATTAGTTATGCGGTTTATTGAATATCAGCTCTTTGTTGATTGTCATTAATTAGCGAAAAAAGGGGAGAGGGAGAGGATTTCCACGGTTTTGTATGTATATATGGACGCGAGGGACGGATGTCGGGGCGGTGGACATGCCCAGCTCACCTGGGTTATTCTTAGTTCATGTGAGGAGGTGTGGCGAGGGAAGGGGTGTGTGTGGATGGGTTTGAGGTGGGAGGAGACCATCAGGGTCTTCTAGTCTCCAAAGCATGTCTTCCTGGTTCGTATGGGATGGTGCAAAATATTCCTAGTTTACGGAAGGTGGTGTTTTATTATTATTATTATTATTATTATTGTTATTATTATTATTATTATTAGTAGTAGTAGTAGTAGTTGTAGTAGTAGTAGTAGTAAGGGGTACTTTCTTCGTTTAGCAAAGGGGCATCTTCCTGGTTTAGATATGGGGGGGGGGAACCTTTCTGATTTGGTTGGGTGGAGATGCTCGAGTGCGGTTACGAAGAACCCCTTCGCGGGTGGCGTTGAGGAGACAAATGTTAACTTTGAAACGATCTTTCCTTGACTGTTGCCGGAGGGGGACGTGTTGGGGAGTTAGGAAGGTGGATGATGGGGTTCTACTAGAGGGGGAAGGAGGAAGAACAAGGGCGTCCACGACGGTTGTGGGGTTGTGTGAGGGGGCTGGCCTCAGGAGCGGGAGGCAGACACCCACTTGATTACTAATGTCTAATTGGATGCCGCTTAATTAACCTTTGCTTAGCAACGAGGGGCGAGGCGGGGCAGCTCGCCACCATACGTCAGGGAGAAAGAGGCCACCGTGCCACTAGGTAAGCTAGGCCTCACCGTGTTGACGACGGCTTTGTGGACGACCCCCGGCACAGGCGGGTCTCTGGCACTGGGAGTCTTGTTGAAGATTTCAGGAAGGAAATCACATGTGTAGTGGCCCTTGCCTGCTCCCTTTTTTTTCTTCAGCAAAAGCCGTATTGCACTAATACACAGTATTGAAAGTACAACCTTATAGCTCGTCTGGTGTTTTATTGGTACTTTTAGTTCGTTATTATTATTATTATTATTATTATTATTAGTAGTAGTAGTAGTAGTAGTAGTAGTAGTAGTAGTAGTAGTAGATGGTTAGGAAGCTCATAGATCCTAGTTCCCCATGTGTCTTTAGCTTTATGGAGGCTTTAGGTTTTCATAGCAGTTGCCAAGGTTTATATCAGTCCCCCACGTGAAAGATAAGCCTGAGAGACAGCTTTCTCTAATATCATTCCCTGATATTCGGGAGATCCACCTTATATAGGAACCAACTCCTTGGAATATCACGATCGTGTGTCATGAATGGTAACATTTGGATGATAATTGTACCTCTGGCCTAACAGTGTGGAGTGGATGTGCCAGCAGGGAAGGCAAGTCATCGAAACAGACCAGGGTCTCAGTGATGGTGAAAAGTACTTACCTCCAGTGGCTGGAAAGCCTCGTCTCAGGTCGTCGCCAGTGAAACGGGGTCAGGTAGCTCCTCCGTGGACTACGCGTTTGTCAAGAGCCTCGTCACAATGTCTTTAAGACGATTAAGTGTTAACTGTATTATGTGTACGGAGGCTACGTCCGATATCCCGCTGGCAACAGCAGTTTTGAGGCTAACTTCAGAAACGGTGATTAGATCGTCTCTCTGTTATCCTGTCTTACCGAGTAGATTCTGTAGCTTGATTTAACTAAAGGTGTGAAAGTATGTGTATAAACACACACACACACACACACACACACACACACACACAGAGGCTCACCTGAACCTCGTCCGTGGCGATCAGGTCAGCAGAGAGGAGCGTAACTGGCTGGCGATCAGGTCAGGAGAGGAGGCATTCGTGTCGAAATGAGAAAATGTGAAAGTAAAAAAAAAGGAAATAATGATAATAATCCTGTGGTTGGCGTAGATGGTGGGAACGAGAGAAGTTCGGGTGTGGGGGTTTGTAGTAAAGAGTCATTTTCGTTAATAGAAACCACCCGTATGGACGTTTACGATCGCGAAGGCGGCCATTATGTAGTTAGGCTCCCGGACAGCTGATTACGTACCCGGAGATATTGCAGGGAGATCAGAACCCAAGTATAGAGATAAGGGGAGCTGGTAATTACACAACTGCAAACAAGGAAAGTTCTTGGAGGTAATTGAAAAATCTTGTGCGGTAATCATTATCATACGCCTGGGGGGGAAAATTACTGGATGTGTTGGGTCATAAGTTGGACTGGAATGTTTTGGTCGGAGTCTTAGTCGTACTGACGGCTTGGGTACGATGGAACGACCCTTGAGCACGATGGTACGGCCCTTGAGTACGGTGGTACGGCCCTTGAGTACGGTGGTACGGCCCTTGAGCACGATGGTACGGCCCTTGAGCGCAATGGTACAGCCCTTGAGTACGGTGGTACGGCCCTTGAGCACGATGGTACGGCCCTTGAGTACGGTGGTACGGCCCTTGAGCACGATGGTACGGCCCTTGAGTACGGTGGTACGGTCCTTGAGTACGGTGGTACGGCCCTTGAGCACGATGGTACGGCCTTTGAGCGCGATAGTAGGACCGTTGAGTACGAAGGCACGACCCTTGAACACGACTTCAGTGCAGCCTTTTGGATATGACGGCGGGAGACCCTGACATTTGACCTGATCCTCACGGGTCAGGTGCAGGGGTCAGACATCCTACCTACGCCGTGCTCAAGGATCGTACCGCTGTGCCCTTGGATCCTGTCGCCGTGCTCTTAAGATCGTATCTCCATTCTCAAGGATCGCACCGCCTTACTCTAGGATCCTGCCCTTCCCATCCCACTTTCCCACAACACCCATCAGCAGCACCTTTCCCACTGCGTGTTCTGACAGTGCCCTCCATCAGTACCTTCCCACATTGCCACCACACCTTCACACGGTACCTCGTCCTCTGCCACCAGCTCCTTCCTTCCATCCCGTCAACATAGCGAGGCCCACACACCCATCACTGCCATGAGTTGGGTCAAGAATATGAAACAAGACAGCGCTGCCCACAATCATTTGTTCGGGTACGACTCTCCCGTTTTTTATTCGTGCTAAAGTTCTGAAGTTTAACCGCGTTGGAGCTCCCATGGAATGTGGGATTATGCCACTCACACATGGCCAAACACAAGCAGTTTTTCCGATCGAAGGTGTGATACCGGGGTCATTCCCGTTAACCTAATAGAAGCGTCGACACGAACTGGAGATATCGTGTCTCTTAATTCAATATTTTTTTTATTGTAATTCTCAATTTTTACCAGTTATTTCATACAGGTTTTTGTTCTTCATCTGTATTGGTTACGTGCGATTCGTCTTTCCCTCTCATCTGGTCGCAAGAATTTTTTTTTGAAAGGGACAGATGAAGATGTTCAGATACTATTGATGACTTAAGTTTTATATTTGCGCCCTGAGTTAAGGTGTATCTCCAGACGAAACAGTGTGTGTGTGTGTGTGTGTGTGTACCATGGAACCCCCCCCCCCTGTGGGAATATGTACGTACGTTGGTGTTCAGACGTTGTAGGACTTCCCACCCACCGGGTTCGACCAACGACCCAAGTCTGGAGCTTGGACTCGGGCCGAGGAGTGGTGGGGCGGCTACGAAGACCTACGAAGGTTATAAACTCCAGATGGTGATGACCTTTGCTAGAGAGAGAGAGAGAGAGAGAGAGAGAGAGAGAGAGAGAGAGAGAGAGAGAGAGAGAGAGAGAGAGAGGAACTCAGTCTGCGTCACATATTCCGCCCGTCACCCTTCTCCCGTCGTGCCGCCCCGCCTGTACGCTCTCGCCTTCCTCCGCTCCAGCTGTCATCTTCGTCATATACCGGATCTTATGAGTCTATATAGATTCCCATTCATTCGCGTCTTCTTAGCTTATGGTTCCCTGGCGAAATGTTTCAACAAGGTGCACTCCGCCCCTCTCCTCTCATTCACAACAATAATTACGTACAGATACGTCCATCTTCATGTGTGTTTAAGTGGAGGATTGTTTCCCCCTACTGGTAGCAGCTCTTTAAGGATGGAGTGGTGAGAGCCGTCCGTAAGGGATTTCAACCCTCTGGTCCATGTAGGGAGACGACTTTCTTGTCCCTGATGTTTTCATCTCAGACGTTTTTATTATACCCATTAGACAAACAACAGTAACTGTCTTCTTCTTAATAACGATGTTATTTAGTGCTTCTCTACCTCATTAACACTGACGTGATTAATTGGTCTTGATTATATCCCGATTATATCAAGGCGCATTTAGGATCTTACAGTTAATTAGTTAGATTGTAAGGCAAGTGGTATTGATTTCCTCGAAGTATAACGGTGGGGTAGTACAAATAGTGTGTTACATAACAGGAATTGCCGGAGTTAGTACGTGTGTAGATAGATACATTAGATAGATTAGATATATCAGGTGTGAACTTAAGATTGGACAGGTGGAAGTGCCGGCATTGGATCTGGAAAGAAATTCTCCCGCTGAAAGTAGTGTTAAATTTAATGTAATACTTGGCATGGGTTAGGATATATACCCTCTTCAGATTTTTCATTTTCTTTGGTCTTCCGATAGTCCATTTTCTTTCCATTGCAGTCTTCCATTTTCTATGTATTTTCCAACACGGTATTATTATTTTTTTTCGTATTTCCGTTTCACCGGAGTTTTCTTTTCATACAGATCTTTGTACTTTGACCTTTATTTTACTCAAGTGTTTTCATTCATTTTTCACTTCTTTTTGCACTCATTTCCTTTGTTCGTACAGCTTTCTATTCCCTATTAGTGTCAACATCACTGACCTGTCTGCGTGTCTGCAATAAGATTTTTTATTAAACTTTACAGATTTTATTTCTATATCGTCTGTAAATTTTCATTGACCTTAATATTTTTTTTTTCTTCTTTGGGACACATCGCACCATATGTTTCCCCAGACATTTTTCTCTATGGTATATCAACTGGATATTATTTTTTCTTTTTTTTTTTATGATGGCGTTGTTCCCAGGGACATAACTTTCGAGGGTTTTGTTGTGAGCGTCTCTTGTGTTGCTCTCGTGTTGATAACGTCGTCCCAGTTACATCTATGACCTGGTCTTCGTCATGGCTGCGGGTCGGTAAACCTCCCCTTAGCTGAGTACTTACTGTCTTTGTGTCATGTCTTTCATACTGATGTCCTGACATGTCTTCTCCCCTGCGTATGTTCTGTCGTGTCTTGCCTTTAGTTATGTTGTTATCTTGTGCGAATGTCATGTCTTACTATAGATATGCTTTCGTGTCTTATCTTAAGTTATGTTCTGTCATGTCTTACCTTAGTTATGTTCTGTCATGTCTTACCTTAAGTTATGTTCTGTCATGTCTTACCTTAGTTATGTTCTGTCATCTCTTACCCTAGTTATGTTCTGTCATGTCTTACCTTAGTTATGTTCTGTCATGTCTTACCTTAGTTATGTTGTCATGTCTTACCTTAGTTATGTTCTTTCATCTCTTACCTTAGTCATGTTCTGTCATCTCTTACGTTAGTTATGTTCTGTCATCTCTTACCCTAGTTATGTTCTGTCATGTCTTACCTCAGTTATGGTGTGTCATGTCTTACCCTAGTTATGTTCTGTCATCTCTTACCCTAGTTATGTTCTGTCATCTCTTACCCTAGTTATGTTCTGTCATCTCTTACGTTAGTTATGTTCTGTCATCTCTTACCCTAGTTATGTTCTGTCATCTCTTACCCTAGTTATGTTCTGTCATCTCTTACCCTAGTTATGTTCTGTCATCTCTTACCCTAGTTATGTTCTGTCATCTCTTACCCTAGTTATGTTCTGTCATCTCTTACCCTAGTTATGTTCTGTCATGTCTTACCTTAGTTATGTTCTTCATGTCTTACCTTAGTTATGTTCTTCATGTCTTACCTTAGTTATGTTCTGTCATCTCTTACCCTAGTTATGTTCTGTCATCTCTTACCCTAGTTATGTTCTGTCATGTCTTACCTTAGTTATGTTCTTTCATCTCTTACCTTAGTCATGTTCTGTCATCTCTTACCCTAGTTATGTTCTGTCATGTCTTACCTTAGTTATGTTCTGTCATGTCTTACCTTAGTTATGTTCTGTCATGTCTTACCTTAGTTATGTTCTGTCATGTCTTACCTTAGTTATGTTCTGTCATGTCTTACCTTAGTTATGTTCTGTCATCTCTTACCCTAGTTATGTTCTGTCATGTCTTACCTTAGTTATGTTCTGTCATCTCTTACCCTAGTTATGTTCTGTCATGTCTTACCTTAGTTATGTTCTGTCATCTCTTACCCTAGTTATGTTCTGTCATCTCTTACCCTAGTTATGTTCTGTCATGTCTTACCTTAGTTATGTTCTGTCATCTCTTACCCTAGTTATGTTCTGTCATCTCTTACCCTAGTTATGTTCTGTCATCTCTTACCCTAGTTATGTTCTGTCATCTCTTACCCTAGTTATGTTCTGTCATCTCTTACCCTAGTTATGTTCTGTCATCTCTTACCCTAGTTATGTTCTGTCATCTCTTACCCTAGTTATGTTCTGTCATCTCTTACCCTAGTTATGTTCTGTCATCTCTTACCCTAGTTATGTTCTGTCATCTCTTACCCTAGTTATGTTCTGTCATCTCTTACCCTAGTTATGTTCTGTCATCTCTTACCCTAGTTATGTTCTGTCATGTCTTACCTTAGTTATGTTCTGTCATGTCTTACCTTAGTTATGTTCTGTCATCTCTTACCCTAGTTATGTTCTGTCATCTCTTACCCTAGTTATGTTCTGTCATCTCTTACCCTAGTTATGTTCTGTCATGTCTTACCTTAGTTATGTTCTGTCATCTCTTACCCTAGTTATGTTCTGTCATGTCTTACCTTAGTTATGTTCTGTCATGTCTTACCTTAGTTATGTTCTTCATGTCTTACCTTAGTTATGTTCTTTCATCTCTTACCTTAGTCATGTTCTGTCATCTCTTACCCTAGTTATGTTCTGTCATGTCTTACCTTAGTTATGTTCTTCATGTCTTACCTTAAGTTATGTTCTGTCATGTCTTACCTTAGTTATGTTCTTCATGTCTTACCTTAGTTATGTTCTGTCATGTCTTACCTTAGTTATGTTCTTCATGTCTTACCTTAGTTATGTTCTTCATGTCTTACCTTAGTTATGTTCTGTCATGTCTTACCTTAGTTATGTTCTGTCATCTCTTACCCTAGTTATGTTCTGTCATGTCTTACCTTAGTTATGTTCTTCATGTCTTACCTTAGTTATGTTCTGTCATGTCTTACCTTAGTTATGTTCTTCATGTCTTACCTTAGTTATGTTCTTCATGTCTTACCTTAGTTATGTTCTGTCATGTCTTACCTTAGTTATGTTCTTCATGTCTTACCTTAGTTATGTTCTGTCATGTCTTACCTTAGTTATGTTCTGTCATCTCTTACCCTAGTTATGTTCTGTCATCTCTTACCCTAGTTATGTTCTGTCATGTCTTACCTTAGTTATGTTCTTCATGTCTTACCTTAGTTATGTTCTGTCATCTCTTACGTTAGTTATGTTCTGTCATCTCTTACCCTAGTTATGTTCTGTCATGTCTTACCTTAGTTATGTTCTTTCATCTCTTACCCTAGTTATGTTCTGTCATGTCTTACCTTAGTTATGTTCTTCATGTCTTACCTTAGTTATGTTCTGTCATCTCTTACCCTAGTTATGTTCTGTCATCTCTTACCCTAGTTATGTTCTGTCATGTCTTACCTTAGTTATGTTCTTCATGTCTTACCTTAGTTATGTTCTGTCATGTCTTACCTTAGTTATGTTCTTCATGTCTTACCTTAGTTATGTTCTGTCATCTCTTACCCTAGTTATGTTCTGTCATGTCTTACCTTAGTTATGTTCTTCATGTCTTACCTTAGTTATGTTCTGTCATCTCTTACCCTAGTTATGTTCTGTCATGTCTTACCTTAGTTATGTTCTGTCATCTCTTACCCTAGTTATGTTCTGTCATGTCTTACCTTAGTTATGTTCTGTCATGTCTTACCTTAGTTATGTTCTTCATGTCTTACCTTAGTTATGTTCTTCATGTCTTACCTTAGTTATGTTCTGTCATGTCTTACCTTAGTTATGTTCTTCATGTCTTACCTTAGTTATGTTCTGTCATCTCTTACCCTAGTTATGTTCTGTCATGTCTTACCTTAGTTATGTTCTGTCATGTCTTACCTTAGTTATGTTCTGTCATGTCTTACCTTAGTTATGTTCTTCATGTCTTACCTTAGTTATGTTCTGTCATCTCTTACCCTAGTTATGTTCTGTCATCTCTTACCCTAGTTATGTTCTGTCATCTCTTACCCTAGTTATGTTCTGTCATCTCTTACCCTAGTTATGTTCTGTCATCTCTTACCCTAGTTATGTTCTGTCATCTCTTACCCTAGTTATGTTCTGTCATCTCTTACCCTAGTTATGTTCTGTCATCTCTTACCCTAGTTATGTTCTGTCATCTCTTACCCTAGTTATGTTCTGTCATCTCTTACCCTAGTTATGTTCTGTCATCTCTTACCCTAGTTATGTTCTGTCATCTCTTACCCTAGTTATGTTCTGTCATCTCTTACCCTAGTTATGTTCTGTCATCTCTTACCCTAGTTATGTTCTGTCATCTCTTACCCTAGTTATGTTCTGTCATCTCTTACCCTAGTTATGTTCTGTCATCTCTTACCCTAGTTATGTTCTGTCATCTCTTACCCTAGTTATGTTCTGTCATCTCTTACCCTAGTTATGTTCTGTCATCTCTTACCCTAGTTATGTTCTGTCATCTCTTACCCTAGTTATGTTCTGTCATCTCTTACCCTAGTTATGTTCTGTCATCTCTTACCCTAGTTATGTTCTGTCATCTCTTACCCTAGTTATGTTCTGTCATCTCTTACCCTAGTTATGTTCTGTCATCTCTTACCCTAGTTATGTTCTGTCATCTCTTACGTTAGTTATGTTCTGTCATCTCTTACCCTAGTTATGTTCTGTCATCTCTTACCCTAGTTATGTTCTGTCATCTCTTACCCTAGTTATGTTCTGTCATCTCTTACCCTAGTTATGTTCTGTCATCTCTTACCCTAGTTATGTTCTGTCATCTCTTACCCTAGTTATGTTCTGTCATGTCTTACCTTAGTTATGTTCTTCATGTCTTACCTTAGTTATGTTCTGTCATCTCTTACCCTAGTTATGTTCTGTCATCTCTTACCCTAGTTATGTTCTGTCATCTCTTACCCTAGTTATGTTCTGTCATCTCTTACCCTAGTTATGTTCTGTCATCTCTTACCCTAGTTATGTTCTGTCATCTCTTACCCTAGTTATGTTCTGTCATCTCTTACCCTAGTTATGTTCTGTCATCTCTTACCCTAGTTATGTTCTGTCATCTCTTACCCTAGTTATGTTCTGTCATCTCTTACGTTAGTTATGTTCTGTCATCTCTTACCCTAGTTATGTTCTGTCATCTCTTACCCTAGTTATGTTCTGTCATCTCTTACCCTAGTTATGTTCTGTCATCTCTTACCCTAGTTATGTTCTGTCATCTCTTACCCTAGTTATGTTCTGTCATCTCTTACCCTAGTTATGTTCTGTCATCTCTTACCCTAGTTATGTTCTGTCATCTCTTACCCTAGTTATGTTCTGTCATGTCTTACCTTAGTTATGTTCTGTCATGTCTTACCTTAGTTATGTTCTGTCATCTCTTACCCTAGTTATGTTCTGTCATCTCTTACCCTAGTTATGTTCTGTCATCTCTTACCCTAGTTATGTTCTGTCATCTCTTACCCTAGTTATGTTCTGTCATCTCTTACCCTAGTTATGTTCTGTCATCTCTTACCCTAGTTATGTTCTGTCATCTCTTACCCTAGTTATGTTCTGTCATCTCTTACCCTAGTTATGTTCTGTCATCTCTTACCCTAGTTATGTTCTGTCATCTCTTACGTTAGTTATGTTCTGTCATCTCTTACGTTAGTTATGTTCTGTCATCTCTTACCCTAGTTATGTTCTGTCATCTCTTACCCTAGTTATGTTCTGTCATCTCTTACCCTAGTTATGTTCTGTCATCTCTTACCCTAGTTATGTTCTGTCATCTCTTACCCTAGTTATGTTCTGTCATCTCTTACCCTAGTTATGTTCTGTCATCTCTTACCCTAGTTATGTTCTGTCATCTCTTACCCTAGTTATGTTCTGTCATCTCTTACCCTAGTTATGTTCTGTCATCTCTTACCCTAGTTATGTTCTGTCATCTCTTACCCTAGTTATGTTCTTCATGTCTTACCTTAGTTATGTTCTGTCATGTCTTACCTTAGTTATGTTCTGTCATGTCTTACCTTAGTTATGTTCTGTCATCTCTTACCCTAGTTATGTTCTGTCATGTCTTACCTTAGTTATGTTCTGTCATCTCTTACCCTAGTTATGTTCTGTCATGTCTTACCTTAGTTATGTTCTGTCATCTCTTACCCTAGTTATGTTCTGTCATGTCTTACCTTAGTTATGTTCTGTCATGTCTTACCTTAGTTATGTTCTGTCATGTCTTACCTTAGTTATGTTCTGTCATGTCTTACCTTAGTTATGTTCTGTCATGTCTTACCTTAGTTATGTTCTTCATGTCTTACCTTAGTTATGTTCTTCATGTCTTACCTTAGTTATGTTCTTCATGTCTTACCTTAGTTATGTTCTTCATGTCTTACCTTAGTTATGTTCTGTCATCTCTTACCCTAGTTATGTTCTGTCATCTCTTACCCTAGTTATGTTCTGTCATCTCTTACCCTAGTTATGTTCTGTCATCTCTTACCCTAGTTATGTTCTGTCATCTCTTACCCTAGTTATGTTCTGTCATCTCTTACCCTAGTTATGTTCTGTCATGTCTTACCTTAGTTATGTTCTGTCATGTCTTACCTTAGTTATGTTCTTCATGTCTTACCTTAGTTATGTTCTGTCATCTCTTACCCTAGTTATGTTCTGTCATCTCTTACCCTAGTTATGTTCTGTCATGTCTTACCTTAGTTATGTTCTTCATGTCTTACCTTAGTTATGTTCTTCATGTCTTACCTTAGTTATGTTCTGTCATCTCTTACCCTAGTTATGTTCTGTCATGTCTTACCTTAGTTATGTTCTGTCATGTCTTACCTTAGTTATGTTCTGTCATCTCTTACCCTAGTTATGTTCTGTCATCTCTTACCCTAGTTATGTTCTGTCATCTCTTACCCTAGTTATGTTCTGTCATCTCTTACCCTAGTTATGTTCTGTCATCTCTTACCCTAGTTATGTTCTGTCATCTCTTACCCTAGTTATGTTCTGTCATCTCTTACCCTAGTTATGTTCTGTCATCTCTTACCCTAGTTATGTTCTGTCATCTCTTACCCTAGTTATGTTCTGTCATCTCTTACCCTAGTTATGTTCTGTCATGTCTTACCTTAGTTATGTTCTTCATGTCTTACCTTAGTTATGTTCTTTCATCTCTTACCTTAGTCATGTTCTGTCATCTCTTACCCTAGTTATGTTCTGTCATCTCTTACCCTAGTTATGTTCTGTCATGTCTTACCTTAGTTATGTTCTGTCATCTCTTACCCTAGTTATGTTCTGTCATCTCTTACGTTAGTTATGTTCTGTCATGTCTTACCTTAGTTATGTTCTGTCATCTCTTACCCTAGTTATGTTCTGTCATCTCTTACCCTAGTTATGTTCTGTCATCTCTTACCCTAGTTATGTTCTGTCATCTCTTACCCTAGTTATGTTCTGTCATCTCTTACCCTAGTTATGTTCTGTCATCTCTTACCCTAGTTATGTTCTGTCATCTCTTACCCTAGTTATGTTCTGTCATCTCTTACCCTAGTTATGTTCTGTCATCTCTTACCCTAGTTATGTTCTGTCATGTCTTACCTTAGTTATGTTCTGTCATGTCTTACCTTAGTTATGTTCTTCATGTCTTACCTTAGTTATGTTCTGTCATCTCTTACCCTAGTTATGTTCTGTCATCTCTTACCCTAGTTATGTTCTGTCATCTCTTACCCTAGTTATGTTCTGTCATCTCTTACCCTAGTTATGTTCTGTCATCTCTTACCCTAGTTATGTTCTGTCATCTCTTACCCTAGTTATGTTCTGTCATCTCTTACCCTAGTTATGTTCTGTCATCTCTTACCCTAGTTATGTTCTGTCATCTCTTACCCTAGTTATGTTCTGTCATCTCTTACCCTAGTTATGTTCTGTCATCTCTTACCCTAGTTATGTTCTGTCATGTCTTACCTTAGTTATGTTCTGTCATCTCTTACCCTAGTTATGTTCTGTCATGTCTTACCTTAGTTATGTTCTGTCATCTCTTACCCTAGTTATGTTCTGTCATGTCTTACCTTAGTTATGTTCTGTCATCTCTTACCCTAGTTATGTTCTGTCATGTCTTACCTTAGTTATGTTCTGTCATCTCTTACCCTAGTTATGTTCTGTCATGTCTTACCTTAGTTATGTTCTGTCATCTCTTACCCTAGTTATGTTCTGTCATGTCTTACCTTAGTTATGTTCTGTCATGTCTTACCTTAGTTATGTTCTGTCATCTCTTACCCTAGTTATGTTCTGTCATGTCTTACCTTAGTTATGTTCTGTCATGTCTTACCTTAGTTATGTTCTTTCATCTCTTACCTTAGTCATGTTCTGTCATCTCTTACCCTAGTTATGTTCTGTCATGTCTTACCTTAGTTATGTTCTGTCATCTCTTACCCTAGTTATGTTCTGTCATGTCTTACCTTAGTTATGTTCTTCATGTCTTACCTTAGTTATGTTCTGTCATCTCTTACCCTAGTTATGTTCTGTCATGTCTTACCTTAGTTATGTTCTTCATGTCTTACCTTAGTTATGTTCTGTCATGTCTTACCTTAGTTATGTTCTTCATGTCTTACCTTAGTTATGTTCTGTCATCTCTTACCCTATTGGTATGTGTGTGTGTGTGTGTGTGTGTGTGTGTGTGTGTGTGTGTGTGTGTGTGTTTACTCCGCGGGAGGGCGTAGATGAAGTTTCTAAACAAAACTATGCACAGGCCACGAGCATGGGTCTTCACTGCCCAAGACACAAGCATGGGTTTCCACTCCCCACTGGGGAAGACAGGAGAGCTTGGGTTCCCATTGCCCACTGGGGAAAGACACGAGGGCACCGGTCTCCGCTGCCCACTGGAAAAAAAGACACTATATTCCAGTGTAGCTCCCCCCCACCTGCTCTTCACCTAGCCACAGATAACACTGTATATCTCTGTCCATTAGTGACTGCGGACTGAGAACAAGACATTCGTATAATATTTTAATCTTCGACAGAATATCGAATCCGTTTACCGACCGACGACTGCGACCATGTGATCGTCACGGTCGTATGGTGACGTCATCCTCATGATGTTGTGAGATCCACGTGACGTCATTTGAATTCGTCTTTCTTTCGCTGCCGAACCGAATTCTGTTAAGACGAGGGTAAAGCCACACAGGGAAAGTCAACTGTGAAGACGATAGAACGCTTTGCCGACCCCCAGCTCCCTCTCCCTCTCTCCCCCCTACACACACACACACACAAACACTCACACACACACACACACACACACACACACACACACACACACACACACACACACACACACACACTCACTCACTCACTCACTCACATACCTATCGGAGAGATTCCTTCTGTCAAGACCTTGGAGATAAAACGCTTAGCATAAGAGATGAGATACCCATTACCTGGCGATGATGAAAAACCCCCTTCCCTCCTCTCCCTGAAAGGTTAGAGGGGGTGAAGGGGGGTGGAGGGGCACTGAGAGGTTTTGGGTATCGCAGTGTGGAAGGGAAGGGAAGAGAGGGAGGGGGAGACGGCTGGCGTGATCCTCGTTGAAGCTGATGGGTGTTGGGTGTTGGTGGACACCTCGTGTGACCCAGATGAAGCGGTGCACGCATCGCGCTAAGGCGGGCGCCGTGTGTGTGCTGGGTCTCGCGATGACGAAGTTGCGAGCGACGCCGTGTGTGTGCTGGATCTCGCGAGGACGAAGGTGCGAGCGACGCCATGTGTGTGCTGGGTCTCGCGAGGACGAAGGTGCGAGCGACGCCGTGTGTGTGCTGGGTCTCGTCGTGCGAGCGATCCCTGGCGTATAAGTCTGGCCCCAGAGGGGTCCGGGCCATCATAGACCACCCCGTCAGAGGAACAAAGTCGTATCCTCGTGTTCAAGGGTGAGAGGGGGTCTCTTAGGGGAGGGTTAATCCATTTGGGGGGGTATGTTACCCTCAGATATTCATGACGACTTCATAGAAATGTTTCTGGATTATCTCTTGCCCTTTTCAGTTGTTTCTCTCTCTCTCTCTCTCTCTCTCTCTCTCTCTCTCTCTCTCTCTCTCTCTCTCTCTCTCTCTCTCTCTCTCTCTCTCTCTCTCTCTCTCTCTGAACACCTTTCCTCCTCCCCCCACCCCCCTCACCCACTTGTATTGGCAGCAAAATGTATATTCCCTCCCACCCCTCCCCGCCCCTCCTGTTCCTCCTCCTTTTTTTTTTTGTAGATTTCGCGTTACCCTCCACATTGGTGACCTATATTATAACTTTTGAACTCCATATCCCAGTTTATGTTCCTATATACATTGTATTCATTTTAGTTTTGCTGTTTCCACTACCACTAACTTTATATATATATATATATATATATATATATATATATATATATATATATATATATATATATATATATATATATATATATATATCCCCTAGCCTGAGCCAGGTACCCATTTTATCGACCAACCCCTTGGGGTGGATGAACAGCTGGGTTGACTGTGCACCGACTGCCGTAACCGGGATTCGAATGCATGCTAAGCCCGACCCCTATGGCAAGAGCAGTAACTTAAATGATGTTGTTCGTGTCCGTAGAGTCGATTTTCTTCGCGTTCTCAAGACAGTCCTCACACACTCCCCCCACGAACGGATGCGTGAGGCCCAGGGTAGCAATGTGCCAGTGTTCGTGCCATACGCACACAGCCCTTCGAACATTCGTGGGAATTGAGCAATAAAATAATTCTCGAAAATAAATGAGTCTTTTGTCCATTTTTGACACACAAAAAAAAAAAGATAATAAAAGCCGTCAGATTCAGTTGCTCGTAATGAGGCCGGAAAACTTGCCATACCGTGTGTGAATTATGTCATTAGTGAAGAGACGAGACGAGTGGAAAAATAAAGGGGGGAAAAAAAGGGGGAGTATTTAATTCCCCATTTGAGAAGCGTTCATCTGGCGCCGCGCCGCCCCACGCCCCCATGCGCCTTCTGTCTCAAGTCTCTCCCACGTGTGTAAATCACTTTACGAAGGTCATCAATGCTGTATTAGCCGACGACACTCGCTTACTCAGGCCACCAGCACAGCCGTGAAAACTTGAGGATCCGTTCTGAAAAGCCTCTTTGATATTTTGAGCCGACGGTGTTGGACTTGAGGGTGTCGGTGACGGTGGACTAGAATATCATATTGTCTCGCCTCTTAGTTTTGCTGCTGGCCATGGTGGTCCGTGGTGGTCCGTGGCCCGCCCCCCTCGTCTGTGGTGTTGCTAGTGTTTCCTCTAGTGTTCCTAGCGCTAATGCTAAGGGTTAGTTCTAGTTTCTGGCCGTGGTGGTCCGTGGCCCGCCCCCCTCGTCTGTGGTGTTGCTAGTGTTTCCTCTAGTGTTCCTAGCGCTAATGCTAAGGGTTAGTTCTAGTTTCTGGCCGTGGTGGTCCGTGGCCCGCCCCCCTCGTCCGTGGTGTTGCTAGTGTTTCATCTAGTGTTCCTTATTCTAATGTTAAGGGTTATAGTTCTAGTGTCTCGTGCTGACGCTGGCCCTGCGCGAGGTCACTGGCGAAGATCAAGGCAGGGGATTTTCTTTCCATGCGTAGTGTTAGGAGATCTCTCGTGTTATGTTCTCCATAGACGTTCCAGTTGTGCCCAACTGGAAGACAAAAAACCCTATGTGATTGGCTTCCCCCTTCGTTAACGAAGATATCTGTGTGTGTGTGTGTGTGTGTGTGTGTGTGTGTGTGTGTGTGTGTTTATAGAACGCTTACACGAGAAGGAAACATCATTAAGGTAATCTGTTTGATGATTACCGTTTGGGAAAAGCTCAGAGATTGGATTTGTACGATGTGATGATTTGAGTCTAAAGATTTCAAAATGTATTTGCGTTTTCACTTTAATTTATAATTCAGACCGAGCTGTGTGGAGTAGAGAACCTGTCAGAGGGTCGTAAGGCACGGTATCACCACGTAAGGTGAAGAGGAGATAATGGCCACTATAGGGGAACTAAGGGGAGCAAGGCTTGAGGGATTCTTTCCCCGGGATGCTGGAGGACGTGAGGGATTCTTTCTCAAGGGGAGCAAGGTTTAAGGGATTCTTTCCCCGGGTTGCTGGAGGACGTGAGGGATTCTTTCCCAAGGGGAGCAAGGTTTGAGGGATTTTACCCCCCAGGGGAGCAAGGTTTGAGGGATTCTTTCCCCAGGATGTTGAAGGATGTGAGGGATTCTTCCGCCCCGGGGGTGCTGGAGAATGTGAGGGATTCCTCTTCCCCAGGGGTGCAGTAGGACGGAACGGCTCACCAAGGTACCTACCTACCTCGTTTGTTCACATGACAGAGCGGATGGGAAGCCGGGACAACACCATCGATTATCACCCATTCCTACACCGTTCCCGCTGGATGTAAACACCTTACGCCGAGGAGTATCCTTCGTGTACCTCATGCACCCGAGTTGTTTACCAAGTCTGTAAACCGGTTTACATTGAAACGGAAGGGTATGTCTGCGTCGAGCCGGCAGTAGCATGGAACCCATTATTCAGGGGAGTGTACGACGCTCGGTTATCATAGCCTGGTACTTGACTCGACCGTGGAGGATCAGGTTAAAGGCCAGACGAGTCGGCTTACCCAGACGTCATTAGCCCATAAGTCGTTAAACTTTTTTTTGACTCTCGCCTCATTGATGGTTTTTTATATATATTATTTTGGCTGTATGTGGCATCTTGTGCAGACGCCTCGCTGGTCTGATTAGGCGCCTTCCTCCTCCTCCTCCTCCTCCTCTTCTTCTTCCTCCTCCTACCTCTCCATCCACAGAGCTCCTGACGTCCTGTTATTTATGGACGTCTTCCCACCATCAATTCGCCTATGACAGATCCTTCAGGTAGGGCGACGGTGGGCCGGCCCGTTCTCATCACTCTAGTGTCTTCCCTGCGAGGAGCAGCCTCCTGCGCAGGCGTAGTCATCAGGACGAATGGCGGCCGTCAAACACCTGCTGATGTGTGGAGTTCAGGGAACTCGATCCCAGACGGTGACGATGAAGTTGAAGATGAGATTTCCAAGATCGATTCTTCCCTCGAGAGCACAGCCAACTTGACTCCTTGAGCAAGACGACACGACCCTTGGGTGTGATATGTATATGTATGCATAGATAGATGGTTAGATAGATACATAGATGGATAAATAGATAGATAGTAGGATATTTAAGCATATATCAAGCTGTCAGAAGACTGCTTGACACACATATCTGTGCTGACTGAATCATTTCCCGAAGGAAGCATGAAGTGTCCTCTAATTAGGTCTCTAAATATCAAGCACAGTAAAACCCGGGAGACCATAAAAAAAAAAACTAGCTAATTACAGGGACGAGTGGTACGATATTTGCCGTATTTTCCAAAGACTCTTTATTTACAAAAAAAGAAACTCGTGCCAAAGTCTTTAGGTCGTAGAAAGTGAAAAGACAGTGTAGGATTTTCGTCATAACCTGTTCTCTCTCAGGGTCAGGTGTGTGTGTGTGTGTGTGTGTGTGTGTGTGTGTGTATGTTTCTGTGAAATCCATGATGTTGAATAGGTTCTTGTTTCTATTCTCTTAGTGTTCTCTGCTTTATCTCACTGTATTCTGAGACTTCAGGTTGATTTGTGTAATAAAACACTCTAATGTAGCTTGTGGGAAAGCATTGTGTCACATTTACAAGAAAGACTTGGTGTCTCTCCACACCGTGCAAAGTCAAACAAAAGAGTTCCTGTTGGTTAACTTATTCTCACTATATTGACATCAAATTTCATATCAACACTATATATTTTCTTTCCCCTTTCTCTCTCTCTCTGTTGACGTGACCGTTGAACATTGTACCTTCATTCATTAGCATCACCCAAGAGCGGAGAGACCCACACACACACACACGACCCGACGAGAAGTGAAACTCTGCCATTTCGCAGTTGACTCACACCGTTGTTCATCCGTGCCGTCTCGTACTCCAGATAAAACCCAGTGTGGACGAGGCAGAACCCAACGCAACTCGGCTTCAATTTAAGAGAAACTTTTTATAAATGAATCTTTAAGCTCTATTGTATGGGAATAGCAAACTGGCAAAGTTTCCATTATATATATATATTTTTTTCCTAATTCCGTATGATAATGAGAAGCATAAATAACTTCAGCTCGGGGGGAGGGAGTGGATCCGGCTTGAGCGTCCGCCCGCTGTTAAAGATGTCGGGAGAAAGTCTCGGACACCAGCGTACTCATCACATTGCCAGGACAATGGTTGCTGTTTCCTCAGTTTTTTTTTTCTCTCAGTTTTTTGTTTCTTTCCTCAGTTTCTTTTTTCTTTCCTCAGTTTCTTTTTTCTTTCCTCAGTTTTTTTCTTTCCTCAGTTTTTTTCTTTCCTCAGTTTCTTTTTCTTTCCTCAGTTTTTTCTTTCCTCAGTTTTTTCTTTCCTCATTTTTTTTTATTTCCTCAGTTTTTTTCTTTCCTCAGTTTCTCTTTTCTTTCCTCAGTTTTTTCTTTCCTCAAATTTTTCTTTCCTCAGTTTTTTTTGTCCTCAGTTTTTTCTTTCCTCAGTTTTGTCCTCAGTTTTTTCTTTCCTCAGTTTTTTCTTTCCTCAGTTTTTTTATTTCCTCAGTTTTTTCTTTCCTCAGTTTCTTTTTTCTTTCCTCAGTTTTTTCTTTCCTCAGTTTTTTTCTTTCCTCAGTTTTTTCTTTCCTCAGTTTTTTTTGTCCTCAGTTTTTTCTTTACTCAGTTTTGTCCTCAGTTTTTTCTTTCCTCAGTTTTTTCTTTCCTCAGTTTTTTTCCTCGGTTTTTTTTTTTTTTTTCCTTATGGTCTTCGCTCGGCCGGGTGTGTGATGTAGATATTATGGAGAGCATCCATCAGTAGTCTGGAGGTTTGAGAGAACTACCACAGCACCTATTCGGCCTCCTACAGCAGTGAGGAGGTCTTAAAAGAACCAGGGGGGGTCCTGGCGTTCTTGAAAGGTTGGGATTAAAGAACCAGGTTTGACGTTCTTCATTCCCAGCGAGTCTAGATCGAGCGACCTGGCTTTCTCCTTCCGTTCATCGTCAAGTACTTTAACTTCAGATAAAACGTTATCTTGATAAGAAAGAAAGTTAATCGACACCGTAAACTTCTTACTTAAAAAGAAAAAAACTCATAATGGTTTTTATTACAAAGAAAAACTTTAGATTTTTGTATGCGGTGCAAAATCTTCTAAGTCTTTTGGCAGTTTTCTTTTTTCTTTTTTTTATCTGGGAACTCTGAGCAGGTCTTCCTCAGTTAGTCGTCTAGCTTAAAAAAAAATATTCTTCATTTCTCAAAATTTTATATGCAATTTATGATTTTTTTCTTGATTTTTTTTTTTTTTTTTTTTTGCCATCCCTTCCCTCCCCCCCCGTCCTTGGCTACTGGGGAGCGGTAAGGTCGAACTGGAAAAGTTTGGGAAGTTGTGCAGTAGAGGAGAGTTGATAAGGCAGCGGCTGAGGCAGTGGGGGACGCAGTGGTTGAAGCAGTCGGTGACGCAGTGGTTGAAGCAGTCGATAACGCAGTGGTTGAAGCAGTCGATGACGCAGTGGTTGAACTAGTTGGGGACGCAGTGGTTGAAACAGTCGCTGACGCAGTGATTAGTTGAAGCAGTCGATGACGCAGTGGTTGAAGTAGTTGGGGACGCAGTGGTTGAAGCAGTCGATGACGCAGTGGTTGAAGCAGTCGCTGACGCTGTGATTGAGGCAGTCAGTGACATAGTTCTATGAAGCATTGCTTGGTGGTACGTCGCTTGGACACTACGATATGACCATTGGGCATGATGGCCTGGCCTTTGACGTGACCCTTAAGGGTCACGTCAAAGGTCACGCAACCATACTCAGGGGTCGCACCCTCAGGCCCAAGGGTCGTTCCGTCGTGCACAAGGGTCGTACCGTCATGCACAAGGGTCGTTCCGTCATGCACAAGGGTCGTTCCGTCATGCACAAGGGTCGTTCCGTCATGCACAAGGGTCGTAACGTCATGCACAAGGGTCGTACCGTCATGCTCCAAAGAAAAAAAAAAAACACACCGTTATGCGCACGAGACTCATTAACTCGCCAGTTTTAAACATGAATCATACGGGAACTCTATCCCATCGCGACACCTAAAGTAATTACGTCGTAAATCATCCCACAAGGTATGCTGAGGTCATATTCCAAGAAAATTCTCACGCTAGTGTGTGCGTGCGTGTGTGTGTGCGTGTGTGTGTGTGTGTGTGTGTGTGTGTGTTTGTGTGTGCGTGTGTGTCCTCCTCACTCACGTGTAACGTGGTCGATAAGGGTTAGAAATGATAAGACTCCAAAGTCCGTATCGACTTTAGATATTCCCGATGGCTTAACGTTGGATTATATCATTATCTCGTCCCTCCGTATATCATTATCTTGTCCCCTCGTATATCTTCGTATCTTTTGCAACGACTTTGTTAGCAGTGGTTTCCCTTGTTTACTGGAGTTGTGTATGTTTTTTTCTTTTATGCAACTTCGTAAGCGTCGTATTTCCTATTCATATATTCATAAGAGATCATCAATGCGACGCTGTATATTCGTAAGGGAACATTGCAGTTGTATTTCATGTATTTTTGGTTGCGTGGGAAATATTAAGTTGAAGAAACCCTTTTACGTATTTGGATCTGTTAAGTTGTCTTGTATGTCATCATCACTGCCATTTGAGTTTTCGATACACTGAAATACGATTCTCTTTTTTTTTCGTTTGTTTTTCACTCATAATGACGTGCATGATTATCTTAATTACATACTTTTTTTTTTTTGTAGGGTTGGGGTGAGGGAGAGAGGATGTAAGGTATTCTTTTGTTTCATATTTACCTCCATGATAGATCTCCCTGTAACCCTCCAACCCCACCCCACCCGCACCCAACCTCACCGCACCCCAACCCAACCCAACTCCACCTCCACCCCACAGGCCTCGAATTAGATGCAGCGCCCACCTCTTGTCAAACCCACCCACCCACCCCCCACCACTTCCCGCAGATCATGGAGCACCACCCCACCCCCCAGGTCATGACCCCCCCCTAGGTAATGCCCCACCCCTAGGTCATGCCCCACCCCTGGGTCATGCCCCACCCCTGGGTCATGCCCCACCCCCTGGGTCATGCCACCACATCCCTTGGCTTGCCCCACTGCCTGGGTGGACCCCCCCCCCCATCTTCGTCACGTACTTCACACCATTTATCTTCGCCTTCATCATTTTTATTTTTTTTCGTCTGGCCTGAAGTATTTTTACTTGTCTTTTATCCTACCTCACTGACAGGCTTAGGAGGGGAACCTGGGGGAGAAGAGAGAGGCTGGTGGGGTGAGGGGAGGTGGGGAGAGTGTGTTTCGGTGTCGGGGAAATTTGAGGGAGGGTACGCTGATTTAGAAGATGTGTGTGTGTGTGTTGTGTTGATGTTGGATGAGAGGGACGAGGAGGAGGAGGAGGAGGAGGCAAGTGTGATGACGGAGGACTGTTCAGGATGGTGTGTGTTGGTGGAGAGGTTTGATGTATGTGTAGTGGGCTAGTATGTGTTGACAGTGGTGTGTTGAATGTTGGTGGTGCTGTGTGTGTTTTTTTAAAGGGGTGTGGCGGCCTTTTTCGTGTGTAGAATACTTGTTTGCAAACACGACAAAGGATCTTTTATAGCATAAGAGTTGTGGACGAATGGACTGAGCTGGGTGATAAAGATAATGACAAGATTCGAAGCTTGAAAACTGTGGTAGTAAGGAAAATTGAAGAGATGGTGGGGTGGCCGGTGTCCCACGAGTATGAAACTCCCTCCCACCACCGTACACACGCGTAGCCACGAACGCCCACCGAGGAAAGAAGGAAAAGGAAAAAAAAATAAAATAAAAGAGAAAGACCACCTCGTTTGGAGTGGTAGGTAGGGAGGGAAGAGAAGATGTCAGCGCTACTTGCCGACGCTGGTGCTCAGAACCACTGAAGATTGAATCAGGGAGGGTCTAGGGAGGGGCCAGATCTAATACACCGAATCCACTTCTCCATCTCTCCAGTCGTGACTTGCCTACTCCATGTTCTCTGGTGGCCTCTTTTACATCCCATGTCTCTCCTCCCTCGTCGTAACGCGCCCCTTGAATTTCGGGCTTTTGTGTCAGGTAATGAGGACTCGGGTGATGCCGTTCCTCCACAGGTGCGTATGAACGTCAGTGAGGCTGCTGCTGTTTCGCTCCTTGATGTCTCCTTTATGAGGAAAAAAAAATAAAGATCCGACTTTGGAAAAGCGTTGGAACTGAAGGCAAGGGTGGACTATGGTTTCTATCACACTCAGCGACATTTAGAAAACTTAACATTGGTAGAACATCCCCCCCCCCCCCCAACGAGCGTTTTTACCAGCCTGAATTGGATATTAACCAGAAATCAATATCTGTGACCTCAAATTTGTTCATGATATTATTCGGTGAAATGTAGCCTAAAATTTACCCCCGCGGGATGTAAGTTAGGTTCGATTTGCTGAACTGGACTGGTAAGGGATAACTGTTATTGCTACTCTCCCCATCGATAGTGAGTGAAAATTTTCTACTTTTTAAATTTTCCGTAAAACATTTAATGGTTAAGCATTTTTTTTTTTATCTATTTATTTAGCCTCTTTCACATTCTTTTACTTGCTTTTGATATAGACTGTTTCCTTTTGCTTTGCTCTGTTGCGTCTGAATGAACCAGGGAGTGTGTACTGGAGAGGCTCAGGTTGGTAGCTGATGAGATCTTGTTGCTGTGAGTGGAACGCTGGCGGAGCTCTGAGGCCGGGTTGGGGGTGAGCGGGGCGGTGGAGGTTTTTGAGGCCTCCATGGATGGCGTAGCGTGCCATGACGAACGTGCCATGACCGCCGGCTCCCGATGGTGTCACCCGCCGTGATTTAGTCTTTGCCAGTGTGACGTGCCACGACCACTTTCGACAGTGGCGCGTGCCATGACCGAACGTTCTTACCAGTGTCACCCGCCATGACAAACCAGCTTCACCTGGCAGTCGAGACCCAATCCAGAGCTTTAGTTTATGATCGTGGCGAGGTACTTCCCCATTGCATAAAAGTATTTGGGCATCAAGTTCTTTAAACATGTACATGAGACCTTTTCGTACGGGGTCACAACATTTAATTGTTATCTCCAGTGGGTGAGAGAAGATTCGAAGACACTGGGAATATTAGGAACCAGAGTAAGAGGACCATTTGTTATGTAAGGTGGGCTGCACCACTGCATGATGCAGTGACGAAGGGAAAGCTACCAGTGATTTTTCGGACGAGCATTGATCTCCTGCGGTGACTTCAGTGGCTGTTTTGTACCTCGTCACTCAGTTTGCGATACGTGAAAGTTAAAGATCATAATCAAGTGTTAACAAGGCTCGGATACTTCCACAGTTTATACTGTAACAGTCTTCTTAGACGCAGCCTCACCAGACATCACACACAGTTAACCATCTCTCGTTCCCTGATAACAGAACAAGCCAGGCGAGTGAAAAAAAAAGAAAAAAAAAAGAGAGGGGGGGGGGCCCTGACAGTGTCTGACAACGGCCTGACCTCATTTAACCCTAGCTGATAGGGGTCAAAGGATGTCAAAGGAGTTTTTTTTTCATTTCCACCTGTCACTCTCTCCCTCACTCGCTCATAACTTTTCCTGACAATGATGATTTCGGCTGTCACCTTCGCCACCCCTCATAAACGAAAGGAACTTGACATTTTGCTGTCAGCCTCATCGCTCAACGCTGGTGTTGACTCTTTTATCTGACGCGCTTCTTCTTTTATTATGGTGTCTGTGTAAACTTTCACTCACCCTGGTACGACGCCAAGTTAGGGCAGCATCAGCTACTGCAGTTTCACAGTCCTCCAATTTTCGGCTCTTATGTATGTAGTGGTGGGTTGGCTTGGCTTGAAGGTGTATGGCTCTTGTGGCCGTACTTGTGTGCGGTGTCGAACCTGTTTATCAGCCAACAAGTCGGCCACCTAGCCGACCAGCCAGCAAGTCGGCCGCCTAGCCGACCAGCCAGCAAGTCAGCCACCCAGCCAACCAGCTAGCAAGTCAGCCACTTAGCCAACCAGCTAGCAAGTCAGCCACTTAGCCAACCAGCTAGCCACCCAGCCATCCAGCTAGAGAGCCAGCAAGTCAGCCACCCAGCCAACCAGCCAGCCACCCAGCTAGCCACCCAGCTAGAGAGCCAGCAAGTCAGCTACATAGCCAACCAGATTTCCAGCCAAGCACCCAGCCAACCAACTAGGCAGCCATCCAGCTAGCCAGCCAGCCAGCCAGCCAGTTCCGTCCTTCCCCTCCTCCTCCACCTCCAGCATGGCCCGCTCCGAGATAATAATAACCTCTACCACCTCAGCATTTTATATCCGAAACTGCTTTATTACCCGAGGCGAGTCGGATCGCCAGCGTCGCGGAGACCCGGGTGTCCGGAACGCGACCCCGGAACTCCGGAACCGTGGACCGGAGCCCCGGAACCCAGGAACCCTGGACCGGAGCCACGCATACAACCATTCGCTGGCAGGGGACGGCACGTACCACTTCTGAGCAAAGACGGCAGGATCCTTGAGCAGGACGGTACGATCCTTGAGCGCGACGGTACGTCCCTTAAAGAAGACGGTACGGTAGCCTTGAGCACACACCACATGACATCACGTAACTCACGCGTGAGCCCTGCCTTTTGGTAATATTTCGTTTCGATTAAGTACGTAAACTCTCTCTCTCTCTCTCTCTCTCTCTCTCTCTCTCTCTCTCTCTCTCTCTCTCTCTGCACGTGTTTATGTTCATGAGCATTTGGTGGTGTTGCCTCTGCTCCTGTTGTATACCGATGTACATTCGGTAAGTGTATCGCTGCGCCCGTTCGTTAATCGCCTTATTACCCACGTCTTCCGGTATGAGTTAGGGGGGAAAAAAAAGATATATGATATAACCGAATGTGGACGTAGCCATTGGTCTGGTGCCCATATTTTCATGATCATAGAAAAAGAAAAAGAAATATATATATATGACGCCGTATCGGCGACGATTCACAGGGCGATATTGAAAAATCCATCGCTCCTAAAGTGGTTTGAGGAATAGGCAGGAAGGCTTTCGAACCCCCCACCCCCTCGGTATAAATGCGATAACCACCTCCTTCTATCTCCTTCTCTCCCCTTTCTCCCTCCCTCCTTCTGCCTGCCTAGTGTCGTCGCCCGGCTGTGTGTGCGCGCGCCCCCACCCCCTCTCTCTCTCCCCCTCCGTGTCGAACAGACAAGGCCACAGTCGCTCTCATCGAAACACTGGAAACATTAGGGAAGCGAGCGGCGGGTTTTATGCGCCTGGAAGCCGCCGCCGCCGCTGGGAGAAAGATAAAGTCAGGTAATGTAGGAATATGAGACGGTTTGGCAGCTCCTCCTTGACTCCCCTCCTGTGTCTCGGGGTCCTCCCTCCCCACCCGACTCCTTAATGCCCTCCTTCTTCCATCTCCTTCCCTCGCTCTCCTTCTCCTTCTTCTACCCTCCCTACTCACTCATCCACAACTCCTTTCCCCTCTCACTTCTCCCCCAGCACCCACACTGACTTTTACTCCCTCCTCCTTCCATACGTCCCACGCACTTCTCCCCTCCTCCCCCACCTCAACCTCCCACACTCCTCTTTCCCCCTTCCTCAACCTCCCACACATCCTCCCAGCGCTTCCCCTCCTCCCCTCGCTTCTCAAGACAGTCCATGACGTCGCCCGCCAGGTTCCAACAACTTTGGAAAATGAATTTCTACTTTCCGTTTGGTTTTGGCACTTGCTAAATCATCGTTTTAATTTTCAAGTATCTTGGGATGTTTTGAGCGTATGTATTTATATTATATAATTGGCGTTTTCCTCCCTCCTCTTCCGTACTCGTAAAGATAGGGGCATTAAAGTATAAACATACGTAGGGCTTCATACATTTTATTATGCCCGTGAGTTCTTTCAGGATCGACTGGGCATCCCTGCATGCCCAGGGCCCCTCGGTGATGCCGGGGGTTTCAGAGGATTTCCTGAAATTTCAGGAAATCTTGTTGGATTTTCAGAGATGCCCAAGCTTGAGAAGTCCAGGTATGCCATGAGCTTCAGCAAATACTGTGAGCTTCCAAGCACTCCGTGGTCGTCCTGATATGCTGAGGACTTCCAGACATGTTTCCAGAAATGTTGTGGAATTCCAGAGATGCCCTAGGGCTCTGTAGATGCCATGAGCTTCCAGAATAGGTGATGATATGGGTTTCCAGAGATGCCGAAGGTCTGTAGAGGTCCTCTGGGCTTTCGAAGATCCTGTAGGCTTCCCGAGGGGAATACCCTGGAAGCCAGAACTGCCGCGGAGGCTTCCAGAAATGCCGCGAGGGATTCTAGAAATGGCCGTTGAATTTCAGACATGACGGACGCCCTCGGCGATACCGTAAGCTTCTGGAAAGATTGCCATGGGCTTCGTAAGATGCGCTGCAGCTGCTGGAAACTCCTTTCTTTGACTTGGCGTATTACCGTGGGGCTTCCAGTGACACCGTGGACTTCCAGCAGCGTTCTTTGAATTTCAGGGACGCTCTTTGGCTTCCAGGAATGCTTTGACTTTGAAAAGAAACCACACTGAATACACGAGGATGCCCGGAACTGCGCGGAAAACGAAGGGAAAACTCCAAATATTGCTGTTAAAGACATCAGTTGATGGTCAGTAGAGCACTGAACGTTTATCATTGGATTTGTGAACATTTTTGTAATGGTAATCACCCAAACGTGTAAAATAACAGCCACCAAAACGTTTTTCAAATAATATACACCTAAAAGTTTATAATAATACCCCCAAACGTTTATGATAGTAGCCAATAAAATGTTTTTGTCAGTAGCTACACTGACGCTTCAGTATTAGCCATCTGAACGTTTGCATGAATAATTCTCCCAGGCTTTTTTTTTTTTTTTTTTAATAGTAACCCTTCAGAAAATAGTAAAAAGATATACGGAGAACGAAGTCAGCGTTTATTATGAAGTACTCCTTACGTATGGCATGGATCAGGCCTTATGTAGAGTGGCCGTAATGTTCTCTTAGCGAATACGTTAGAAACGTTCAGCAGGACACATGTCCATTCGTTCAGCAAGAAGCTGCGTGAATTGCTGACCACGAGGCGTGTTTCATCTTTGAGATGAAACACCACCAGTGATCAAAAAAATAGAAACGCAAACATGCTTCAAAGACGGGCGAAGCGCTTCTTCAATATGCACGCTAAAAACGTTCAGTTAGACGAACGCCCCACGTTCAGAGGCGAAAAAAACTGGCAAACGTTCCACAAGTAACGGGCCATATTTTTGAGAAAGTGTTCCTCAGACGTGGAGTAATAGACCCCACCTTACAGGAAGGGACCTTCAACTTAGGAGACGCGGCGTTGGGTAAGGGGGGCGGCGGCTCAGTAAGAGGCCGATTGGAAAATGATTTCAGGTTCCGGTGGGCTGTGCTCTCCCTCCCTTCCCCTCCCTTCCCTTCCCTAACCTTCTCTTCTCCACCCAGCCCTCCAGCACCTCCCTATTTCTCTTCCTCTGTGGCCGCCACCGCTGCTCCTGGAGGTGCTCTCAGCGGATGAGCGTGTCTGTGTGTGTGTGTTTGTCAGTCTTGTCAGTGTGTGTGTGTGTGTGTGTGTGTGTCTGTCGGTCTTTGTGGTGTGTGTATGTCTTCAGTGTGTACATGAATTTTTTTGTGTCTGTGTGTGCTTGTAATTGTAAACTATAAACACCTAATTTCTAAGTGTTCCCTGCTTTCGCGGTCTCATTACGTATCCCATTGACCCACAGTTTTGTTATTTTATAACTACATCTTCACATTTTCTTTCAGCAAATCCTGTGTTTCAAGTTCTTGCTGTGACCCCTTCGCTGATATATCTATGCTGCTTTCAAAGAACTGTCCACCCTGACGTGTTAGATTTGATTAAAAGACTCGAGAGTTGGGATTATGTCTCCCCTCTTTAATCTCTCTTTTCCATAGTTGGGAAATTCAGATTGCCTCGAAGCTCTTCCTCCGTCACTCTGCTCCTTTGGTTCTCTTACCATCTGTGTTGTCATCAGCTTGACCTTCTGAGATTAAGGTGCACGCCCCTCTTCAATTCCGGTGACCAAACTTGAGACGCCCTCTCACGTTGAGGAGTCACATATGTTGTGAATGATTTGATGAATGTTTCTTAGGTGTGGAATTTCAGCATTAACCAATAGATGATTTATTAACATTTCTGGCGATAGGTTAGGTTATGTGTCGCTCTCCAAGTCCCTCTCACTCTTAAATTCAGGTAGTTTATTTCACGTCAGATTATAGCCCAGTGGACCCCACTCCCATTGTGTTCCATCTTCAGTACATTGTAATTACCTGGGCTGCACCCTACCGACAATGTATCTGACCACCTCAGGAATCAAAGTTTCTTTGTAGATGTAACAAAATCCTGGTCATTCCTTCCTTCTCATACCTTCAGAGTCTTCCACAAACATGTACGGATATGATCCCACTCCACCGGGCAAGTCGTCAACATATCACTGTCAAGAACAGAAAAAAAAACAACAACGGTTCTCAGAGCGAGCCTTGCGGCACGCCGTTGGTGACCTCCACCCAACTCAGGGAAAGCCTCCTTTGATATCGCGTCATCCCCTCGACTTCCTCTCGTATACTCTTCGATCCACCCACCGTGTAAGTCTCCTCCCTTCAGCCACACACACAGCCAAGCGTCACTTTTGTGTGTGTAACGTCAGGGGCGTTCTGGCACTTCGAGTACCCGTTCTCCACCCGACACCTGCATCTTGATGAAGCCATCTCTATGTTCTCTCTAGCTTTTAGAGATCAACCGTCTCTCTCTCTCTCTCTCTCTCTCTCTCTCTCTCTCTCTCTCTCTCTCTCTCTCTCTCTCTCTCTCTCAGCGGAGGTGTCCGTATTCTCAGCTTCCTCACTATACGTTCCACGGAACATTCTGCAGCAATGTAATGCTCTATATTCCGGCTGTGGAATTCCATTTCCCAGTTGTATGTTCCGATAGAGAATTGGGTCTGTATAGTCACCACAGATGGACCTCCCTTTTGAGTAAGGTTTCCAGTCCGAATTTTCTTTGTATTTTCATGTGTGTGTGTGTGTGTGTGTGAGAGAGAGAGAGAGTGTGTGTGCGTGTAATGTTACATTCGTTTTAACACTTGTTATGTTGTGCTTTGTGTCCTTTTAGTATTATTATTGTAATATATATATATATATATATATATATATATATATATATATATATATATATATATATATATATATATATAGTGTCGTTTGCTGATAAATTAGCATATATTTGCATAGAAAAACAGTACTGCAGACTAACGTATATATGCTGTTATGGGTGACGACCCCCCCTCCCCTCTAACCCTTCAGGGAAATACCCTCGTCGCGTCCTCGACTTTGGGTGTATTAATCAGTCCACTCGACCTAATGTGAAGGGTGAGGAGGGGAGGGGAAAACACATGCTTTGGAGGATTGGTTCGCAACGTTTTTCCCCTCGCCAC
The DNA here is from genome assembly GCF_036320965.1 of Panulirus ornatus. NCBI lineage: Eukaryota > Metazoa > Arthropoda > Malacostraca > Decapoda > Palinuridae > Panulirus > Panulirus ornatus. The sequence goes on along the minus strand of NC_092261.1, from coordinate 9,223,033 downwards.
ATAGGATTGGTTCGCAACGTTTTCCTCTTGCCTCGTGGGATTGGTTCGCAACGTTTTTTCCCCTCACCTCGTGGGATTGGGCGCAACGTTTTCCTCTTGCCTCGTGGGATTGGTTCGCAACGTTTTTTTCCCCTCGCCTCGTGGGATTGGGCGCAACGTTTTCCTCTTGCCTCGTGGGATTGGCTGGCAACGTTTTGCCCCCCCCTCCCCCTCGCCTCGTGTAATTCTCTCTCTCTCTCTCTCTCTCTCTCTCTCTCTCTCTCTCTCTCTCTCTCTCTCTCTCTCTCTCTCTCTCTCTCTCTCTCTCTCCATTGAGGCTCACTTGTACATACCACTTAACTTGCTTCCTCCTCTTACCCCAAGGGCGTGTCACCCGTCGTCTTCGAGGCCCACGTCGTCGTACTACAGGGTCGCACCGTCGACCTCAAGGGTCACATCATAAGTACTCCAGGGTCGTACCGTCGTGTTCGAGGGTCACATCGTGGTACCCCCAGGGTCGTACCGTCGTGCTCAAGGGCCACACTGTGGTTACTCAGTGGTCGTACCGTCGTGCTCAAGGGTCACACTGTGGTTGCTCATTGGTCGAACCCGTCCCTCTTCAGGGTCGTACGGTACGTGGTACTCAGTGGTCGTAAACGTCGAGCTCAAGTAGGTCATGAAAGTCGTCAGGAACGACGCTAAAAGTACACTTGGAACATCTCCTCCCGCAAGACATAATAATACTGGGAATTGATGATTGCTTAGGGTCACGAAAATTCCTGCCACAAATCCATAACGTTGACTCATGACACACTGGAACAGCATGGGCCACATGACTCAAGATTCACTCACATGGCTCAAAGATTCACTCGCATAGCTCAAGATTCACTCGCATGGCTCAGAGATTCACTCACATGGCTCAAGATTCATTCACATGGCTCAATATTCTCTCACATGGCTCAAGATTCACTCACATGACTCAAAGATTCACTCGCATAGCTCACGATTCACTCACATGACTCAAAGATTCACTCACATGGCTCAAGATTCACTCGCATGGCTAAGAGATTCACTCACATGACTCAAAGATTCATTCACATGGCTCAATATTCTCTCACATGGCTCAAGATTCACTCGCATGACTCAAGATTCACTCGCATGGCTCTAAGATTCACTCACATGACTCAATATTCACTCACATGGCTCAAGATTCACTCGCATGACTCTAAGATGCACTCACATGACTCAAGATTCACTCACGTGAGGATAGGAATCTCCTTCGCTCTCGTTAAAAGGCGTCCGGAAGACGAAAACAATGTGTGTAAAGGATACACACAGTAGGGCACATATGCCACAGAATATGTCTAGGTGGTTTTCACTAATATGTAGTATGTTGTTTTCTTACCATCTCAAGGTTTAGATCTAGTAAAGCCACGGGTAAAAATACGCAGGGGTGTTGGGTGAGAATTAATTTCAGGCTGCATTCAGTGGAGTGTAGAAGGCGTCTGCTCTGTGTGTATGTATGCTTGCATTCATGTCTGTATGTGTTTACACACACACACACACACACACACACACACACACACACACACACACACACACACACACACACTGCTGGTGTGTTTTGTCTTGACTGACTGCCCCGTAAACGTTGGGACTTTAATGAAACGTTCTGTTGCACCAGTTTAACATTGGAACATTGGACGCACGTTTTGATATGTTTGTGTGTTTGTTTTTTCTAGTTCGGGTTATATCAATATGTTATACGAGCCATGTGTCTAAGGAAGCTCGCCCGTGTGAAGGGCCATGTTTAACCTGATCAGCGTTGGGAAATGACTTCCATAAAACATGCAGGAACAGCGTCTGTTTGCTTCCCTTCCGTAACTCTCAATAGAATGCGAAAAAAAAAAGATAGAAAATAATCTACATTTTTTGCTCTTAGCACCGCGCCATACTAAATGCGACTGTCGACTTTAAGCGGAGCTTCAGTAAATATAGCGAGGAGGTTTATCGAGTATGAATTTAATTCACGTAATAATTTTTTTTTCCTTTTTTTTTTTTGACGAAGCTGAGAATTGGGGTAATGATGGCGAGCTGCATATTGCGCGGGCGTGATATAATTAATGTCCGTGCCAAGGCCATAGTGGTTACTGCGACAGGTGACGAATGCTGGACATCTGTGCTTGCCCTGACCCTGACCTGACCTGACCTGACCTTCGCCGCGTTGCCTCCATGTCTGAACCTGTAATCAGGTCAGCTATTAAATTAAAGCAACAGCATAACATGCGAGCGTATGTATATATATACACATACATATTTCCCTCCCTAAATTCTCATGGATAGATTATTATTTTTTTTTTGCTTGATTATGTTTGTGCTTGGAGAACAGGAGCGACGCTCGCCTTGGGGTGTACAGGAAGCAGCCGTGGTGGTACAAGATCCTTATCGAAGTACTGTACTACGAAGAAGTAATGTTCTGAGGGCGGTGATGATGTACTCTCAAGTGTCAGTTATTTCTCCTCTGTATATATTTTTTCAGTTCTTATAGGAGTTTGCTTGGGTTTTAATTGCCTTTAGCGTGGTAGTGCCTAGAATATAAACGATTGAACCCTCTAGAGGAGAGCGATCTTCGCTTCGTCTGTCCGTATTATACCGATTGTAAATATTTGATCGAAGACTCGTATGTTTTTAAACTGATGTCGATTTCAGCTCACGAATTGCTGCTACTGGTTTATCGACTGTAAAATTGCGCACAGTGCAAATAAATAGCGTTGATGTACGTATATGTTATTTGCAAGTTCCAGTAATATATTATTTGATAATGATTTGCTAAAGATTGTTGATGTTTGGAGAGAAGTAAGCTTTTTTTTTGAGTATTAATGAAGAGGTTCGCACTCCCAAATACAGCTCATGTTTTGTTTTTCTTGTGTTGCCCTCCATACGAGAAGGGGATATGAAAAACGTGAAAAACAACCTCAGGGAGATATCCTTAGCTTTGTGTGAACACACAGGACTTGATATATGCCATATTCCTCCTTAACTGTCCAGTCCCGTTGGTTTTTCTGTTTTACAGTAGGATTTTTATTTCGTTTTAACCTGAATGTTATCAGCTTAATGATAAAATCCGTTTTGCCTCGTGGATGATCACACAGCGCTGTATAACCCTAGCACACACATGTGCATGTTGCATTTCATCATACCACTGTGTGTGAATATCCTTGTTATGGGAAGCTCGGGGACTTACCAGGGTAGTTGTGGTGCTGAAGACTTCCTTTCTCTTTTAAGACAGTTGAGGATCAGCCATTGATGTTGATATGCCACAATATATATATATATGTATATACAAGTTAGACCTAGGTAGGGAATATTTGTTGTATCTTCCGATGGGTTCATGCTAATTTGTACCTGATCACGAGAAGGTAAATGTTTAACAGCCGAGATGGGAGTCATTCCACAAGGATTTGGAGGTCATCGGCAGGATAGAGGGATGTGCCAGGCTAGAGAGTAGTGCCACGAGACTTGACATTGATGATGCCAGCGTGCCAAGGCCTCCGGCACCTAAGTCACACACACACACACACACACACACACACACACACACACACACACACACACACACACACACACACACACACACACTGCCTCCACCGTTGTGCCCTCATAGCCTTCACCTGACCTGGGCTGACCTGAGTTGGCCTCATACATCGAGAGGCCTCGGTGGGGCACGCTTCCACACACGAGTACCTGGTAGAAGCAGCCTGGGGTGGGGCCTCCATCTCCCCAGGGGCTCAAGTCGTAGTGCTCCGTCGGCCTCCATCTCCCCAGGGGCACAAGTCGTAGTGCTCAAGGGCCGCTCCATCGTGCTCAAGAGGTCTATTCTTATCTACAGTGGAATCATGAGCCATTAGCCTCTTTTGCCATCTCCAACATCTTCGTCCTCTCGCCAGATATCTATCCTTTGACTTCTACCCCTTTTCCCGTTCCCTCTCTCCTTCCCCTTCTCCTTATCCTTTCTCTCATGGTTTTTTTTTTATACCCATCTGTCTGATTCTCCTTTCTTCCCCTTGCCCCTTTTACGTCTTTTATCCTTCACTCTTCACTCACCATTATTCATTTTTGTGACAAAAGGATCAAGCCACGTACAGAGAAGTTCCCATCAAAGGCAGGTGTAGAATTAGAAGTGGGGAATACTGGTAAGAAAAAAAGATAACGTAGGACGAGGAAAAAGAATAGGAAGACAAGAAGAGAGAGAAGAGAGAGAGAGAGAGAGAGAGAGAGAGAGAGAGAGAGAGAGAGAGAGAGAGAGAGAGAGAGAGAGAGAGAATAGATGAGCGTCGTGTATTACGATAACATATTAATGAAACTCACCTCTGATCACTCGCCTTAACTTATCCATTTCGACTGACCCCTTACCTCCCCCTCTCTCTCTCTCTCTCTCTCCCCCAACTCAGCCTTTCCACGCTCGCCCATAAACTCTTTCTACCTTCAGTTCGCTTCAATAAGTTCACTCCCTCACCACTCAGATGGGTTAAGTTTCGTGACGTCTTTGAGTTTAGTGCGTCAATTTTTGTTTCGCCAAGTTTTAAGTCCCACAATGCCCCCCTCCCTCCCCCCCTCCCTTCACTGTTTACTCTGGAAGTTGGAAAACGGAGTTAGTGCCTCTCCGGGTTAGCTAGCGTGTCAAAAGGAGTTTTATATGTGCGAGGCGTATATACTGCCCCCCCACCACCACCACCAGTTTCGGGTACCGGGTGGGCCTGACAGTGAGTCGAGTCTTGGGTATGCGAGTCGAACTAGGGGCCTTCGAGACGGGGGGGAACCTGAAATTGTGTGTGACGACGGAAAAGATCGACTCTCTCTCTCTCTCTCTCTCTCTCTCTCTCTCTCTCTCTCTCTCTCTCTCTCTCTCTCTCTCTCTCTCTCTCATAGTCGAAAAAGAAAAAGAGAAAAAGAAACGAATTGCCTGATCGGAGGCAAGGAAGCCATTAACCGAGAAGGATGGGAGGAGGAGGAGGAGAAGAAGAAGGAGGAGGAGGAGAAGGAGAAGGAGAAGGAGGAGGAGGAGAAGAAGGAGGAGGAGGAGGAGAAGAAGGGGGAGGAGGAGGAGGAGGAGGAGAAGAAGGAGGAGGAGGTCGTGTGTGAATAAAGGGAACGAGTCGCCGAAACGAGTCGGAGCGCTAGCCCGTGAGCCTGCCTACCCTCCGTGACGAAGCGGGAAGAGTCGGGACTATAACACCACAACGACAAATCCTCGTTAATACCTCTCCTCCCCCCATTTTTTTTTTTTCTCTTTTTTTTCTCTTTTTTCGCGGTGTGGAAAATTAATATTTGGCGATGGACAATTGATCCCCCCTTTACCTCCCCATCCCTGACACCCCCCCCCCCCACACCGTCCGTGGACAGCCAATTTGCATTTCGTATAATTTATTTTTTTTCCCCCTCTCGCTGTGCATCAGATTACTCTTCTGTTTTTTTTTTTTTTTTTTTTTTGGCGCAGTCCGATGACGCTTAACTTCACCGGCGTATATTCCAGTTTATGTCTGTAGGACGGACGGACGGACGGACGAGCCGGAATTGTTTCCGTTAACAGACGAAGTTTACGGTTGGGTGGAGGGTCGACACTTCCCCAGCTGGAAAACAGGAGGGAACGGAAGAGAAAAACGGAAGAGAAATACGCAGCGTAGAGTCTAAGGAAGGAGGTTGAAGTCCTCGTGAAAAGCGTTCCTTTTGTGAAATACGCAGCGTAGAGTCTAAGGAAGGAGGTTGAAGTACTCGTGAAAAGCGTTTCTACAGTGAAATACGCAGCGTAGAGTCTAAGGAAGGAGTTTGAAGTCCTCGTAAAAAGCGTTCCTTTTGTGAAATACGCAGCGTAGAGTCTAAGGAAGGGGTTTGAAGTATTCGTGAAAAGTGTTCCTCTTGTGAAATACGCAGCGTAGAGTCTAAGAAAGGGATTTGAAGTCCTCGTGAAAAGCGTTCCTACAGTGAAATACGCAGCGTAGAGTCTAAGGAAGGAGGTTGAAGTCCTCGTGAAAAGCGTTCCTTGTGTGAAATACGCAGCGTAAAGTCTAAGAAAGGGATTTGAAGTCCTCGTGAAAAGCGTTCCTACAGTGAAATACGCAGCGTAGAGTCTAAGAAAGGGATTTGAAGTCCTCGTGAAAAGCGTTCCTACAGTGAAATACGCTGCGTAGAGTGCACGGAAGGGGTGTTAAGTACTCGTCCATACGCATCCGGTACAGTACAGGATGAACCTCGTACCCCCATGGACAGACCAGGGGGGAAACTTTCCTGTATTCATTCCCGGCACGTCGTGTTCAGCGCTGATTTTTCTCTCTCGTGGAGGCTCCCCGGCCGCTACCCCAGCAGGAGAGAATGTACCGTGGCAGTTCAGCTTGTACCGGGCGTTCCCCAGACTGCGTTGTGTGTGTGTGTGTGTGTCTGTGTGTGTGTGTGTGTGTGTGTGTGTGACTGTCAGGCGGCAGGGGCAGGAACAGGATCCACGAGGGTTCGCATCCCGGCAAGAAGTCGGGAAAGAAGATTTTGTTGGTAAAGGTAAACATACACGATTTGTTCCTTATGTTGTTGGTCTGCTGCTCTGTGGTTAGTGATTCTTACATATATATATGTATATATATATATATATATATATATATATATATATATATATATATATATATATATATATATAATCTTTCTTTCTTTCAAACTATTTGCCATTTCCCGCGTTAGCGAGGTAGCGTTAAGAACAGAGGACTGGGCCTTTGAGTGAATATATATATATATATATATATATATATATATATATATATATATATATATATATATATATATATATATATATATATTTGAAGCAGAGAGTGTCATTTGAAAGCTAGGTGACAGTCGTATTGACATATTTTGCAATCAAAACCTGGATAGTCCAGTGTACCTTCGTGGGATGATCCCAAATGGCGACACAGTCGAAAATTACGAAAGTTGGCAGTGTGTTGAAGTTACACAATAGACATTGCTCCTGGCGGACGGACGGACACCCGGGGGGAGCATTTTGTCATCATTCTTACCGTCATATCTACCAACGGTGTGTGTGTGTGTGTGTGTGTGTATGTGTGTGTGTGTGTGTGTGTGTGTGTGTGTGTGTGTGTGTGTGTGGAATAAAGCAACGCAAGGTCGAAGTTTTTCATTTTTTTTGAGATTTATGTTGAGGCACCAGCTCGAAATGTAGCTAAGATATTATCCCTGGGGAGAGGGGGAGTAAGAATACTTTTCACGCATTCCCGGCGTGTCGTAGAATACATTGCAATAATGTATTCCTATACACCATCCATATACAGTGCAGTAATGTATAAACTACACCTCACATACGCTGCTGTAAAGAAAGCTCTTGTACGAAAGCTTAAAGAATAAAGATTTAGGGTCAGTATATGTTTCGTTTTGTAAGGAAAAAAAGGGGAAATGAAACTTTAAACTGACTACTTTTGCACACACTTCTGATGTTACCTGATTTGGAGTCCTGTCATTTACACTCTTCAAGGTAAACACGGTAAATGTCAGTTTTTTTTTTCTTTTTACAATGCTCAGTCTTAGGTCGAGAATTTTGTAAATGTTTTATTTACACGTAGGGGAGCCTACCATAAGAACACGGCTTAACGCTCTAGAATTCGTGGTAAATGCGTTTTCATCATGGAGTCTTAAATGTAGTAAATATGTTGTTGATATGAAGGGAAGCCGCTATAAGCGTATGTCGTGTTGTTTTAAATTTTCATTCAATGTAAGTAAGTCTCTGATATTGTAAGTATTTATTGTAGATGATTACGTATTTAATGTCTGGAATATCGTAAATATTTATTGTAGATGATTACGTATTCAAAGTCTGGAATATTGTAAATATTTATTGTAGATGATTATGTATATAAAGTCCGGAATATTGTAAATATTTATTGTAGATGATAGCGTATTTAAAGTCTGGAATATTGTGAATATTTACTGGAGATGATTACGTATTCAAAGTCTGGAATATTGCAACTGAAAGATTTATTGTGGATGATCCCGTTTTTAAGCGGATGATCACAATTTGAATTTTTTTTTCTCTCCCGTTTTTAAGCAAGTCAGGCATCATCCATGATCATTCATCCAACACGAACTGGAACTTTAGACTGTAATTCTTCGGTCAGGAAATGCTGTTTCATCTGTTGTGTTTTGACCCGCTATTATTTTTTTTTTTTTTTTGAAGTACCGTTGCGTCTTCCGCTGTGCCAACGGTGACTGTCGCCCCTGTTGTGTTTAACCCGTTGTATTGTCGGGGCCGCTGCGTCTCTCCCTAAACACCCGCTTCAACAGATAATCATCACGGCTCTCCACACACACACTACGGCTGCTCCTCCTCCTCCTCGTCTTCGTCGTCGTCCTACTCCTCCTCCTCCTCCTCCTCCTACTCGTCTTCGTCGTCGTCCTACTCCTCCTCCTCCTCCTCCTACTTCGTCGTCGTCGTCGTCCTCCTCCTCCTAGTCTGTCTCTGAAATCACCAGTACCGTTCATCGAATTGTCTGCGCTCGTCCCTTCATTGTGGAGATGGTGCGGGTGTGGCTCTGGGATGGTGGTGGTGGCGGTGGTGGTGATGGTTTGGTTCAGGAAAGGAGGACGAGGAGGGGGAGACGACACCCACCCACTCATCTTAGTGTTGCAAAAGAATAAAGGAAGACAACCGCTGCTTGTGTTGTAGGTGAGCGGTAGGGGGAAAGACCCCGTGTGTGTGTGTGTGTGTGTGTGTGTGTGTGTTGTAGGAGAAACAAGGGGAAGCATCGTTTGTGTTGTTGGACAGGGGAAGGAATCCCCTGTTTGTGTTACAGGAGAGGGGAGGAGACTCCTCTGTGTGTGTGTGTGTGTGTGTGTGTGTGTGTGTGTGTGTGTGTGTGTTGCGGAATAGGAGGGTAGTGAGAGAGAGAGAGAGAGGAGAGGAGAGAGTGAGAGCACTCTCCCTGCAGGTAATGTATGCTGCCTCAGACCTGTGTTGCCTGGCCCACATCTCCTTTTCCCATTTGTCCCTCTCCTCCTCCTCCTCCTCCTCCTCCTCCTCATGCATCCTTCCTCTCTCATCCACCCTCGTCCTCCCTGCAGTTTTATCCACCTTCTTCCTTCTGTTCCTCTACTGCTGTCCTTCTATCTCCCCCTTGCTCCTATGTCTTTCCTTCCTCCATTTTCCCACCTGTTCGTACCCCTCTGTCACATGTCTCTCCTGCCTCCACCTCTATCCTTCTCTCTTTCCTCACCTCTCTCTCTCTCTCTCTCTCTCTCTATCCTCCTCCTCTTCCTCCTCTTCCATCTTTCCTCCCGTTCCTCACTCTCCCACCGCTCCCCCACCTCCCTCCCAGCCCGAGCTTGTTGCTGCTGTCTTTGTTGCGTTGTGTCCCGATGTGGTCGGCCTTCGTCCGTCCGTCCGCCTGTGTGTGTGTTTGTGTCGGCGCGGTCCTCCGTCTTTTCCCGCGTACATTCACCAGGGCCTTTTATTTTTCTCGTCGCCCCTCCATCTTCGTCCTGTAGGCAGACGACGACGAAGGGGGGAGAGGAGGAGAAAAAGTGTGTGTGTTCTTGTTTCTCGATTCTTTTTTTTTTTTTCCTATTTCCTCTCTCTCTTTCTCTCTCTCTCTTTCTTTATATTTTTTTTTTTCATACTTCACACAGCGGAAGCCATTTCTCCATTTCCTACCCCGATCAGCTTGAAAAATTAGAATATGTACTTTAGTGTGTGTATAATACACATACACACACACACACACACACACACACACACTCACACACACACACTCACACTCACACACACACACACACACACACACACACTCACACACACACACACACACACTCACACTCACACACACACACACACACTCACACTCACACACACACACTCACACACACACACTCACACTCACACACACACACACACACACACACACTCACACTCACACACACACACACACACACAGATTCAGCAGGGTAAGTTATTAATGAGACTTGATGAAATTAATCTGCGGAAATTGACCATTTTCTTTCACCTATGGGGACTGGAGAGAACGCATGAGAGTTGAGGGATGGTTGATCTTCTAGTGCAGTACAACTCCTCCTCCGTCCTTATCACTGGTGAGGCCATTCGGTAGCTCTGATGCCACTCTAATCACCGATCAAGATTCGATTGCACCTTACGAGCTAAATATAAAGGTTGGCGATTTCTTCCCCCCCCCTTTTTTCCCCATTTTCTGGGCGTTTTTATTTTCAATTGCACTTTACGAGCTAAATATATAGCTTGACGATTTCTTTCCCCCTTTTTTTCCCATTTTCTGGGCGTTTTTTTCCGTTTTTTTATGCGTTTACAGATCTACTGCTATTAGTAAACACTCGTAGTTTGTGAGTTTCGTTTGGCCTTCGCTTGAAATTCGGTTCATTGCCTGGCTATTGCTTCTACCATGATGCAGGACTTTCAGAAGTCTATTTTGTTGATTGTCTATATTATTTATAGGGTGTTTCTATATCTATATGTTTTTCTTTGTATTTTGTTTTTTTTTCTTTTCTCTCGGTCAACAAATAAACCCCTCCACCCTACCCAGCAGCAACAAATACACTCCATTTCGTTTGTTCCTGGTGTTCGTTCACCTTGAAGATTTGATTGGCATGTTATGGGGTCGAGTGCGATGAAACACCTCCCCATTTTTCATTTTTCGGCCCCTCACTCATCATTACCTCTTTGAGCACGACGACGGGACGACCCTTGAGCACGACGACGGTACGACTCTTGAGCACGGCGACGGGACGACCCCTCGATCACGACGACGGGACGACTCTCGACCACGACGACTTGACGACCCTCGGCCACGACGACGGGACGACTCTCGACCACGACGACTTGACGACCCTCGACCACGACGACGAGACGACCCCTCGACCACGACGACGGGACGACCCCTCGACCACGACGACGGGACGACCCTCGACCACGACGACGAGACGACCCCTCGACCACGACGACGGGACGACCCCTCGACCACGACGACGGGGCGACTCTCGACCACGACGACTTGACGACCCTCGACCACGACGACTTGACGACCCTCGACCACGACGACGGGACGACTCTCGACCACGACGACGGGACGACCCCTCGATCACGACGACGGGACGACTCTCGACCACGACGACGGGACGACTCTCGACCACGACGACTTGACGACCCTCGACCACGACGACTTGACGACCCTCGACCACGACGACTTGACGACCCTCGACCACGACGACGGGACGACCCTCGACCACGACGACGGGACGACTCTCGACCACGACGACGGGACGACCCCTCGACCACGACGACGAGACGACCCCTCGACCACGACGACGGGACGACTCTCGACCACGACGACGGGACGACCCTCGACCACGACGACGGGACGACTCTCGACCACGACGACGGGACGACTCTCGACCACGACGACGGGACGACTCTCGACCACGACGACGGGACGACTCTCGACCACGACGACTTGACGACCCTCGACCACGACGACTTGACGACCCTCGACCACGACGACGGGACGACCCTCGACCACGACGACTTGACGACCCTCGACCACGACGACGAGACGACCCCTCGACCACGACGACGAGACGACCCCTCGACCACGACGACGAGACGACCCCTCGACCACGACGACGAGACGACCCCTCGACCACGACGACGGGACGACCCTCGACCACGACGACTTGACGACCCTCGACCACGACGACGGGACGACTCTCGACCACGACGACTTGACGACCCTCGACCACGACGACGAGACGACCCCTCGACCACGACGACTTGACGACCCTCGACCACGACGACTTGACGACCCTCGACCACGACGACTTGACGACCCTCGACCACGACGACTTGACGACCCTCGACCACGACGACGAGACGACCCCTCGACCACGACGACTTGACGACCCTCGACCACGACGACGGGACGACCCCTCGATCACGACGACGGGACGACCCCTCGATCACGACGACGGGACGACCCTCGACCACGACGACTTGACGACCCTCGACCACGACGACGAGACGACCCCTCGACCACGACGACTTGACGACCCTCGACCACGACGACTTGACGACCCTCGACCACGACGACTTGACGACCCTCGACCACGACGACGGGACGACCCCTCGATCACGACGACGGGACGACCCCTCGATCACGACGACGGGACGACTCTCGACCACGACGACTTGACGACCCTCGACCACGACGACGGGACGACTCTCGACCACGACGACGGGACGACTCTCGACCACGACGACGGGACGACCCCTCGATCACGACGACGGGACGACTCTCGACCACGACGACGGGACGACCCCTCGATCACGACGACGGGACGACCCTCGACCACGACGACGGGACGACCCTCGACCACGACGACGGGACGACTCTCGACCACGACGACGAGACGACCCCTCGACCACGACGACTTGACGACCCTCGACCACGACGACTTGACGACCCTCGACCACGACGACTTGACGACCCTCGACCACGACGACGGGACGACTCTCGACCACGACGACGGGACGACCCCTCGATCACGACGACGGGACGACCCCTCGATCACGACGACGGGACGACTCTCGACCACGACGACTTGACGACCCTCGACCACGACGACTTGACGACCCTCGACCACGACGACTTGACGACCCTCGACCACGACGACTTGACGACCCTCGACCACGACGACTTGACGACCCTCGACCACGACGACTTGACGACCCTCGACCACGACGACGAGACGACCCCTCGACCACGACGACGGGACGACTCTCGACCACGA
>NC_092261.1:9192696-9205196 GCF_036320965.1 Panulirus ornatus | reverse complement strand
CTCTCTACTGTATTAGTCCTTCTCTTTACTGTGTTTGTCCTCTTTACTGTATTTGTCCTTCTCTTTACTGTATTTGTCCTCTTTACTGTATTTGTTTTCTCTTTACTGTATTTGTCCTCTTTACTGTATTTGTCTTTCTCTTTACTGTATTTGCCCTCCTTACTGTATTTGTCCTCTTTACTGTATTTGTCCTCTTTACTGTATTTGTCTTTCTCTTTACTGTATTTGTCCTCTTTACTGTATTTGTCCTCTTTACTGTATCTGTCCTCCTTACTGTATTTGTCTTTCTCTTTACTGTATTGGTCCTCCTCTCTACTGTATTGGTCCTCCTCTCTACTGTATTGGTCCTCCTCTCTACTGTATTGGTCCTCCTCTCTACTGTATTGGTCCTCCTCTCTACTGTATTGGTCCTCCTCTCTACTGTATTGGTCCTTCTCTCTACTGTATTGGTCCTTCTCTCTACTGTATTGGTCCTTCTCTCTACTGTATTGGTCTTCTCTCTACTGTATTGGTCCTTCTCTTACTGTATTGGTCCTCCTCTCTACTGTATTGGTCCTTCTCTCTACTGTATTGGTCCTTCTCTCTACTGTATTGGTCCTTCTCTCTACTGTATTGGTCCTTCTCTCTACTGTATTGGTCCTTCTCTTACTGTATTGGTCCTTCTCTTACTGTATTGGTCCTTCTCTTACTGTATTGGTCCTTCTCTTACTGTATTGGTCCTTCTCTTACTGTATTGGTCCTTCTCTCTACTGTATTGGTCCTTCTCTCTACTGTATTGGTCCTTCTCTTACTGTATTGGTCCTCCTCTCTACTGTATTGGTCCTTCTCTCTACTGTATTGGTCCTCCTCTCTACTGTATTGGTCCTCCTCTCTACTGTATTGGTCCTCCTCTCTACTGTATTGGTCCTTCTCTTACTGTATTGGTCCTCCTCTCTACTGTATTGGTCCTCCTCTCTACTGTATTGGTCCTTCTCTTACTGTATTGGTCCTTCTCTCTACTGTATTGGTCCTCCTCTCTACTGTATTGGTCCTCCTCTCTACTGTATTGGTCCTCCTCTCTACTGTATTGGTCCTCCTCTCTACTGTATTGGTCCTCCTCTCTACTGTATTGGTCCTTCTCTCTACTGTATTGGTCCTCCTCTCTACTGTATTGGTCCTCCTCTCTACTGTATTGGTCCTCCTCTCTACTGTATTGGTCCTTCTCTCTACTGTATTGGTCTTCTCTCTACTGTATTGGTCCTCCTCTCTACTGTATTGGTCCTTCTCTCTACTGTATTGGTCCTTCTCTTACTGTATTGGTCCTTCTCTTACTGTATTGGTCCTTCTCTTACTGTATTGGTCCTTCTCTCTACTGTATTAGTCCTTCTCTTTACTGTATTTGTTTTCTCTTTACTGTATTTGTCCTCTTTACTGTATTTGTCTTTCTCTTTACTGTATTGGTCCTTCTCTCTACTGTATTGGTCCTTCTCTCTACTGTATTGGTCCTTCTCTCTACTGTATTGGTCCTCCTCTCTACTGTATTGGTCCTCCTCTCTACTGTATTGGTCTTCTCTCTACTGTATTGGTCCTTCTCTTACTGTATTGGTCCTTCTCTTACTGTATTGGTCCTTCTCTTACTGTATTGGTCCTTCTCTTACTGTATTGGTCCTTCTCTCTACTGTATTGGTCCTTCTCTCTACTGTATTGGTCCTTCTCTCTACTGTATTGGTCCTTCTCTCTACTGTATTGGTCCTTCTCTCTACTGTATTGGTCCTTCTCTCTACTGTATTGGTCCTTCTCTCTACTGTATTGGTCCTCCTCTCTACTGTATTGGTCCTCCTCTCTACTGTATTGGTCCTTCTCTCTACTGTATTGGTCCTCCTCTCTACTGTATTGGTCCTTCTCTCTACTGTATTGGTCCTTCTCTCTACTGTATTGGTCCTCCTCTCTACTGTATTGGTCCTTCTCTCTACTGTATTGGTCCTCCTCTCTACTGTATTGGTCCTTCTCTCTACTGTATTGGTCCTTCTCTCTACTGTATTGGTCCTTCTCTCTACTGTATTAGTCCTTCTCTTTACTGTGTTTGTCCTCTTTACTGTATTTGTCCTTCTCTTTACTGTATTTGTCCTCTTTACTGTATTTGTCTTTCTCTTTACTGTATTTGCCCTCCTTACTGTATTTGTCCTCTTTACTGTATTTGTCCTCTTTACTGTATTTGTCCTCTTTACTGTATTTGTCTTTCTCTTTACTGTATTTGCCCTCCTTACTGTATTCGTTCTTCCCTTTACTGTATCTGTCCTCCTTACTGTATTTGTTCTTCTCTTTACTGTATTTGTCCTCTTTACTGTATTGGTCCTTCTCTCTACTGTATTGGTCCTTCTCTCTACTGTATTGGTCCTCCTCTCTACTGTATTGGTCCTTCTCTCTACTGTATTGGTCCTTCTCTCTACTGTATTGGTCCTTCTCTTACTGTATTGGTCCTTCTCTCTACTTTGTTTGGCCTTCACCGTTAATTATTGTGTATATTGTTTAAATGCTATTTCCGATTTCGTGTTTCATTTACGAACGTGAGCGAATTCTAACGAACGTGGTCGGGAGGAGGATCTGATCCTATAAGAAGAAATGTGATATACTTTGGCCTTGAACGATTGAGGTCAAGGAGACTTGGTGAGTGAGTTCCGCCTGTGTGTGTGTGTGTGTGTGTGTGTGTGTGTGTGTGTGTGTGTGTGTGTGTGTGTGTGTGTTGTATGTGCCAAATGTCATACAGATGTATCTGACAGTGAGGAAATAGGATTCCATGGAAACACACACACACACACACACACACACACACACACACACACACACACACACACTCCAAGTGTGCACTAACCAGGCTTTTGTGTGTGTGTGTGTGTGTGTGTGTGTGTGTGTGTGTGTGTGAGTGTGGCATTCTAGCCAGCCGGCCTAGCTTAGAGCGGCGGGGTCGAGGGTGGGGGAGGACACACTCGCCCTACCCAACACTGGTAGTTTCATTTTTATTACACCGAGGTAACGCTGTGTACCCGGTCTGCCTTAGGGGGCACGCACGTGCACGTCAGGTTAGCAGCTTAAGCTTCGAAAATTGCATGATGTGTCAGGCACATGATGGGTGTGACGGGTGGCGTGGTGGTAGAAACAGCAGGGTGTGCACCCAGGTCGTGTTCCTCCTCCCGGAGGGTTGTGTGTGTATATATATATATATATATATATATATATATATATATATATATATATATATATATATATATATTGGAAAGGATCTCAATTTTGCGCGTGATCAAGATAGTCCTATGATGCCACGGGGAAAATGAAACAAGATAAGTTCCCAAGTGCACTTTCGTGTAATAATCACATCATCAGGGGAGACACAAGAGAGAAATATAACAGTCATTTGATATACATCGAAGAGACGAAGCTAGGACGCCATTTGGTAAACATGCGATTGTCCAAAACATACAACGAGCGTTCATAAACTTATCATTTTACAGATTTTATCAACAATAAAGTTATCTAATTTGTATAGACCATCACTAATATTAAGGTTATAATTCTTTGTGTATTTGATTATATATATATATATATATATATATATATATATATATATATATATATATATATATATATATATATATATATATTATTCCTGGGGATAGGGGAGAAAGAATACTTCCCACGTATTCCCTGCGTGTCGTAGAAGGCGACTAAAAGGGGAGGGAGCGGGTGGCTGGAAATCCTCCCCTCTCTTTTTTTTTTTTTTTTATTTTCCAAAGGAAGGAACAGAGAGGGGGGCCAGGTGAGGATATTCCCTCTAAGGCCCAGTCCTCTGTTGATAACGCTACCTCGCTGAAGCGGGAAATGGCGAATAGTACGAAAGAAAGATATATATATATATATATATATATATATATATATATATATATATATATATATATATATATATATATATATATATAACACAGCAGAGCAACAGGTATTCACCAGGATGTTGAAGGAAGTAATTAGCAACCATTAAAGATGGCAATTCCAGTGGCAGACTGTGATGATAATATATTTCAGAAATTTACTCAAGTGAAAAACTTCCTAATGACAAAATGAAAAATACAGTTAAACATTCCCATTTAAATGCTCCAGAGTTGTTGTTTTTTGATTCAGTTGACTACTATCCACTCCAAAAAGAAAATATATATATATATTGGGGCACCGAAACAAAAGTTCATATATATGCAGTTCATTCGGACAACAACAGCAAGTTCAAGATTACAAAATATTCAGACAAGTGAGTTCCACCAACCCGGACAGACTGCTAATGCTGTAGAGGTCATTTGCATAAGAGAAACTAAACCCAATTCACAAATTACAAATCACAGGATCGTGACAAGACAGTCACCCCTGCTGTGGCCCGGCGGCACCCAGTTCTCCTTCGTATGTCGCATCGCCTCCCATTTTCTTATCGCCGAGACTACGGGTAATGGATACTCTCTTTTTTTTTGACCGTCTGCTCTCACACGTCATAATTTATGGCTGGAAGAGAAAGAAAAAAAAAAAAACTGAATTCGCAGTGGTATGGGATATACAGTGGCATAAAACACCGCTGTAGATGAGTCAGAGACGACTGACTATATTGGCTTTGTGTGTGTGTGTGTGTGTGTGTGTGTGTGTGTGTGTGTGTGATATTTGTCTCTTACCCTTGAGTATATACGTATATGTACCATGCCTTTACTCCAACACACAAACACACACACACACACACACACACACAAGGGTGTTTGTATGTGTGTTATTACCTATTTGTATGTATGAGAATGAGATTTACCCTCGTGTGACCCCCAGCTCTTGTTCTTGTTTTTCCACCATGCACGTATGTGTATTTGTCACTGCTTATATGTGAGTGTAAGAACAGAATTTGGTGGTCTTTCTCCCTAGTTCTCTGTGTAGAAAGGGGGCAAATATTTTACGCATCGCGTACATTAACTCCTGTAGTACGAAGGTATGATGGAGTGAGGTCATAACTAGTTTCTATAACCTGTAGACTCGCACTGGGTTGTACTCTCTGTAAACTGTAGACTCGCAGTTGGGCAAGTATTAGTCTACAGTCGAAGCTATAACCTGTTATAATGATAACTAATTTATTGAGAAAAAAAAATAGATATCCAGTGGGTATTAACATAGACTCGTCAAGTATATGTTAATGAATCGTTTTTAACATTTGTAGCTTAATTTTCCTCTCAGCCACAGCCACCACCACCACCACCACCACAGACCAAACCAGTTCCCCTTCCGAGTCGTACGCGTCCATTCGCATAGCCTGTCTCTCCTCCGTGTCTTTCATTCGTCCCCAGACTCTCTTCTTCTCCGGATTTCCCCCTCATGGTTCCCTTGCTTCTTGATATATTCCCAGCGTTCGCAACAAACCTCCAGACCTTGTGTTCCAGTGCCGGATTATGACGCTGTCTCCCATTCCCTCTCTCTCTCTCTCTCTCTCTCTCTCT
Organism: Panulirus ornatus; assembly: GCF_036320965.1. Classification (NCBI taxonomy): domain Eukaryota; kingdom Metazoa; phylum Arthropoda; class Malacostraca; order Decapoda; family Palinuridae; genus Panulirus; species Panulirus ornatus. The sequence continues at coordinate 9,199,707 of NC_092261.1, read as the reverse complement.
CTCTCTCTCTCTCTCTCTCTCTCTCTCTCTCTCTCTCTCTCTCTCTCTCTCTCTCACAGGTCTTCCCTACCAAATGTCCTCTCGCTCTCGTATCTTGTCTTCTTTACAGAAGCCTCCATATTGACACTTTTTTTTTACCTTCTTCTTCTTATTCTTCTTCTTCTTCTTCTTCTTCTTCTTCTTCTTATTATTATTATTATTATTATTATTATTATTATTATTATTATCATTGTTATTATCATCATTATTATTATTATTATTATTATTATTATTATTATTATTATTATTATTATTATTATCGTTTTATTTTCATTATTTCCTCCATCTTCTTCCCCCTTCTTCTTCTTCTTCTTCCCCCTGGGGCTTTAATGTGAGGCATGGCGACAAATTCAGTTTAAGACGTAATCTTGGGGAAACCATTTTGAGGTGTTCGACCTAACCTCCCCAGCATAACGATGAAGCAGGCCTGAATGCCTCATTTCATTCTTCGCTGCACAACATCCTTGTTGTCCTTATGTCCCGCCGGGGAAAACTCCTCTATTATTTTTTTTTTTCCTTCCTATTGCCTTTGCTGTTTCCTTCGGTTGGTGTGAACTCGCCTCTCTTCCCTTCCTTATATACTTGTGTCGGGTCTGGTCTGCTTGTTAGCACAGAGGGTGTCTGATTTCGACATGGAACACTTCTTTCTCTTTCAGTTGATTTGATTCTGTTTCCCCAGATTTCGCATCCATTTGCAAATACTTTGTTATTATTCTCTCTCTCTCTCTCTCTCTCTCTCTCTCTCTCTCTCTCTCTCTCTCTCTCTCTCTCTCTCTCTCTCTCTCTCTCTCTCTCTCCATACAAGTTATGGAATAGGGGCGAAAGAGAAGGAGCTTTTAGATCCCGAGTTAAGTAAATGAATAGCAGTTGAACAACGAAATTGCAGAGGGAGAGGATGTATGTGTTTGGAAATTTGTGCAATTTGTTTGCTTATTTGCTGCGCGTCTAAAAGACAGCGCAAAAATTAGGCTTTACATATGCAGATGAGGTTTCCTCCAGTGCACATCTGCACATATTTCCCTCTCCTCTTCCATCACGCCTCTCATCCCACACCCCGAAATTCCCTTCCTGTACAAGACTGGCGCCCCAAATTGTGGAAACGAAGCTCGAACATTTATTCTGTTGCGTGTTTTATCATTATCATCCACCATCGTCGTAATATAGACATTCAAAGATGATATACGTTACGATTCATTTGTTTATATATATATATATATATATATATATATATATATATATATATATATATATATATATATATATATATATATATATATACGTATATTCCTGGCTATGATTTTTCAAGAGTGCATTTGCTGGTTGTAAGTTGAAGTTACACACACACACACACACACACACACACACACACACACACACACACACACACGATTGATGGCGGTTGATGCAACAGCGGAGGAATACATCACAAAAAACAGTAGACGGGCCGGGATGTATGCAGTAGGGAGGGGTGGTTAGTGTTGTCTTACACGAGATGAATATTGTGGCCAGGCTAACATGTGTGTGTGTGTGTGTGTGTGTGTGTGTGTGTGTGTGTGTGTGTGTGTGTGTGTGTGCACTCGCTCGAGTGGCCTCTTACTCTCCCGGGGCTAGCGAGTGGCCGCTCGCTCTCTCCCGAGACACGAGTCTCCAGCCACTCACTCTCCCACTCGGAAATCACAGCCACTCTCCCCTCGTCTCTCCGCGTTGACTATGTTTTCTTTCGATGTCCATCTATTTTTTTCTCTCCTTCTTGCTTTTACATCTCGCTTCTTCCTCTCTCCACTCTCTTTCAGTTACCTTTTCTTTCCTTGAAATGCACACACACACACACACACACACACACACACACACACACACACACACACACACACACACACACACACACACACACGCGCGCGCGCGCCACTCACGGACGCACTCCCAGCCCCCCACCCCTGTCTTTCCTCCCCTCCCCCTCCCACACATGACGCGCTCCCGCGCGCGGGCACAGGACGAATGAGGTGTCAGAACGGCCGTGGAGCGAGGGAGGGGGGTGGGGGAACTGAGGACTTCTGGGGGAGGGGGGGGGGTTAGGTGCCATTGAGTGCCCCTGACGGGATCCAATCAAGGAGAGAATACAGCGGCGGGTGCCGCAGAGAATGGAGTCAATTACGGCGAAAGTTACTTAATCCGCGCCAGCTAAGAAAGTGATCAAAATAAAGTGTGGTATGTGGTGGCGGAGGAGGTAAGTGTGATCAAAATACGGTGTGGTATGTGGTGGTGGTGGAGGAGGTAAGTGTGATCAAAAATAAAGTTTGGTATATGTGGTGTTTGTGGAGGAGGAGGAGGAGGCGGTAAGAGTGTTCAAAATAAAGTGTGGTACGTGTGGTGGAGGTGGTGGTGATGGTGGTCGAGGGGCCAGGTACATCCACTCTGTGCAGGTGGCAGGTTAGGTCGGTGGGTGTGGAAGCGAGGGGTGTTGTGTGTCTGCGTGTGTTCTGATGTAGCCGTTTGAGGACGAACTAGGGTTTGACGGGGAATGACCCTTGAGCACGACGGTACGAGCCTTGAGCACGATGGAATGTGACCCTTGAGCACGACGGTACGAACCTTGAGCACGACGGTACGAACCTTGAGCACGACGGTACGAGCCTTGAGCACGACGTTACGAAACTTGAGCACGACGATACGAACCTTGAGCGCGACGGTGCGAGCCTTGCGCACGACGGTACGACATTCTGAGCACGACGTTACATCCTTCCAGCACGACTGACTATACAGCCAGCCCTAACGACACGACGTAACGACGTTCGGGTACGACAGCTTGACCCTTTGACCTGATTTCATATAGGATAAGGTCAGAGACGAAGTCATCATACCTAAGGGTCATATACCGCTGTGTTCAAGGGTCGGAACTTTGTGTTCAAGGGCCTTCTTAGTCAAGGGGTGAAAGACGTGGCGCTGTGTTTCTTTCCGACCTTAACACAGTGAGGATCTGTTCGAGAACTCGACGGGCGAACTCTCTCTCTCTCTCTCTCTCTCTCTCTCTCTCTCTCTCTCTCTCTCTCTCTCTCTCTCTCTCTCTGTAACAGTCTAATATCCCGGCCAGAGAGAATGAGACGAACAAGGGTCATTAAAGATTCCAGCGATCCACTGAATCGCGAGCCATTATGTTATCGAGAATCGCAAGTTTTCCCATTCGATTTTCGGTCAGAATTCATTTGGTTTGTAAGCCGAGTTGAGGTACGCGCGCGCACACACACACACACACACACACACACACACACACACACACACACACACACACACACATGTATATATAACCTGACATTTCCCATTTAAAAGGTGGTCGTGCATACTTTTATATTTACTTTTTTTTCGGGTAGGTGTTCCAGGAAGGGAGAGAATGTTTTCGCTTAATATTAACGAATTTGTGTAGTAAAACCTTTTTTTTTTTTAAAGAAAACGGAAGGGGGGTATGATGAATTGCCAGGAAATAGACGAAAGTCTGTCTTCCTTAAGTTTCCTCCTCCTCCTCCCCAAGATCTACTGCGATAAGAGTCTTGGAAGACTGACAATAAGCGATCCCGGGTTAGGCATGTGAAGGGTCGAAGTCTTTTACAGAGATTGGGATCCGATGTTATCCCGCCGGTGGAGGGAAGGAGGAGGAAGAGGAGGCGGTGGAGGCGGCGGTGGTGTGTGGGGTAGGGTTAGAGGAGGAGTGGGTGGGTTCAGCAGTTGTCTACTCTCGTTTTCGTTATTTTGCCAAAAGTTTTAGAAGTTTGAAGTATGTTTGGATGAATGGTATATGATGATATATATTTTTTTCATTCAGTTTATTAATGGTCTTTTCTTTTTCTTTCAGGTCAGTATATGCCACCGATACAGAACGGGAGTTATTATGTAAGGTACAGTACCACAGTTTCAGGTACACTGTATGCCTTTGAACTTTCACGGTTGAGCAGGTATATTGTTGCGTGTTGATTGTGAGCTACGGCATGGGGGAATAAGGCAATAGGAACAACCTCGCTCACAAAATACTGGAGAGACGGCTCAAAATATTTCACGATACCGTTGCTAGATTTTTTTTGATGTATTTACTGAGTCTTGAAGGAAAAAATTTCCAATTAAGGATCGTTGCATCTTCATGGACCGCCAAAGTGTTTGTTAATTGTATGTCTAGTGTCACACCGAACTCCTCTTTTTTTTTTTTTCTTAGCGTAGTGCTTATAAAAGTGCTTCGGAACTCGCGAAACTTGCATCTGTAACCGGATCGAAGCCTTTGATAACAGAAGGAGTGTACTTATTGTATAGGCTACATTCACTGGGATACAGGTAAAAAGGGCCCCCCCCCCCAACTTCTGTAGTTTGCAACGGGTCTAATTTGTTTACATCTAGAACGGGTGCCTTTTTTTTTTTTTCTACGAGAAATTTCTCTCTCTCTCTCTCTCTCTCTCTCTCTCTCTCTCTCTCTCTCTCTCTCTCTCTCTCTCTCTCTCTCTAAGGAAAAGGGGCTTTTGCCACTTTTCCTTTTTCATCGAGGCTTTTTATGTTTCTTATTGACTGTGCAATGCCCTGTGGTACGTGGTATTCAGGATCGTCCGTAATTGTTTTCAATCACTTCTAAGCTTCCGTGATTGTTTGAATAACCCCAAAAACATCCGTTGTTTGTTTTGATCACCCCCAGTCGTCCGTGATTATAATTCCTAATCGTTCGTGATGGATTGATCCTAATCGTTCGTGATGGATTGGTCCTAATTATCGTTCGTGAAGGATTGTTTTTGGTCGTTTAAAAAACATCAGGACGTTTTTAAGATCACAAGTATGGATTTAAACGACGCTCTGAGCGATGTCTGCTCGTTTTCACATGGTGATCATCTGAGCACAACGGAAAAGTACGATCACTGAACCTTGGAATATGGCCACTGGGGGGGGTCAAAGGTGCAATCCTCGACGTGACATTTTGATGTGATCTTTCAAGGTCGTAACGTTACGTTATCTTACCCAGAGATCGTACCGTCGTGCTCCAAGATCGTACCGTCGTGTTCGAGAGGCGTACCGTCGTGCTCGAGAGGCGTACCGTCGTGCTCGAGAGTCGGTACAGTCGTGCTCGAGAGTCGTACCGTCGTGCTCAAGAGTCGTACCGTCGTGCTCGAGAGTCGGTACAGTCGTGCTCGAGAGTCGCACCGTCGTGCTCGAGAGTCGTACCGTCGTGCTCGAGAGTCGTACCGTCGTGCTCAAGAGTCGGTACAGTCGTGCTCGAGAGTCGCACCGTCGTGTTCAAGGGTCGTACCGTCGTGTTCAAGGGTCGTACCGTCGTGTTCAAGGGTCGTACCGTCGTGTTCAAGGGTTTGTACCGTCGTGCTCGAGGGTCCTACCGTCGTGCTCGAGAGGGTTGGTCGTCCGGAGGAAGCGTTTCTCCTCGAGTCGTGAACATGAAGAAAATTGTCATTATAGCTCCTTTACCGAGGTAATTAAGGGTGATTTACGACCTTGGAAGTAACGTTCTCCGTCTTATGTCTCTTTGTGTGAGTCAGAGCAACAGGGGTATGCTAATGACACATCTACCCCCCTTCCACCCAAACTTATTTTTTCTTAATGCTCAAATTATACGTTTAATTGCCCGCGATTTTCACCGCTGTCTCCCGATCCATTTCCGGGGTAAGAGAGTTTCTTAAGCGTTCCTTGCGAAGGTTTTTTCATGGAACTTTTTTTTTTACTCTCTCACTTTCTTCTGTAGTCGGTAGCTGCTGGCTTGGTATATAATAGTTCTGCCCACATACCTATCAGCTACTAAAAAAAAAGATTACCTCGGATCCTAACATAACATAACATAACATAACCTGACTTAACTTAGCCTAACCTAACCTTAGCCTAACCTAACCTTAGCCTAACCTAACCTAACCTTACCTAACCTGACCTAACCTAACCTAACCTAACCTAACCTTACCTAACCTAACCTAACATAACCTTACCTAACCTAACCTAACCTTACCTTACCTTACCTAACCTAACCTAACCTAACCTTACCTAACTTAACCTAACCTAACAACTTAACCTAGGAACTTAAAACCTAACCTAACCTAACCTAACCTAACCTAACCTTGATATATGGCGTTTGGACATAGAGGCGATAGATAAGGTGATTGGGATTCGTACAATCTTGACTTGGGGGGGAAGGGTTTGGGATAGTCGTGAGTCTGCTGTGCAGTTTGTTCTGTATTGTGATGGAGTTCATGCTTGATTATGGAGTGAGGCTCTGGAGAGGCTCTTATTGTAGATTGTATAACGGTGAAAGTTCTTTAACACACACACACACACACACACACACACACACACACCAACACACAGGAAGAACATCTAAATCTACCCTGTCTCTAACAGTATTTTGCATTATTAGTCGGTTCATGCTTTGTTCTATTTCCGTCATATGTGGATGATGTAATTAATTTCCTGTATGTAATCGGCCTAGTAATTATTTCACCCGGAAAACAAGTTTTAGGTTTCGCGGAGGGGAAAAAAAAGAGACATGATTGAGAGTACAGCTGACAACATGAACTGATTACATACTAATTAGTAATTAATTATAAGTTATTTGGATTAAAAAATATACACTAGACCTCATTCGATTAGGTATTACGGAACGTTCCTTTAAACTGCCTGGACAGGTGTTGTTCCATATTCATTTTACGTGTCCACACACACACACACACACACACACACACACACACACACACACACACACACACACACACACACACACACACACACACGTGTTTCAGCTCTGTGTAACACCTGGACTATCGTGTAGCTCTATTTTCCCCTAGATTTTGATTGAGGAGATTTAAAAAAAAAATGAGCTTTATTGTCAAGGACTTTAAGGAGCAGCAACCGTGGGGTTCCTTGTGTGTGTGGCTCGGAGCCTTTCCACGGAACAGCGGTGGAAAATACGAGGGTTAATGAGCCCTCACTTAACGAGGAGCGTTCATGAGA
>NC_092261.1:9150196-9187696 GCF_036320965.1 Panulirus ornatus | reverse complement strand
CCACAACACGCTGTACCCCCCTTTAGACTAAACCTGTTTGCGATGATGTTCGAAATGTAGTGATAGAACCAGTGGAACCAGAGCATATAGAATAGTTAGTCACTTGTAAGCTAACCGGACCACGGGACTAACCGGACCATGGGACTAACCGGACCACGGGACTAACCGGTCCACGGGACTAACCAGACCATGGGACTAACCGGACCACGGGAAATCCGTATATTTTCCCCGAAGCCTGTGACAATAATGTTAAGAATCTGTTGACCGCCAAGACGGTGTTATTATCACGGGAGGATAATCCGCTGGCCAGATCCCCTTCTTCCCGTAAGTTCTCCCTTCGTCACCGGCTCGCTAATCCCTAATCCAATCTCTTGTCTTTTGTGTAGTACTGGCTAATCCCGTGATCTCATCACCGCCGCCACCGATGCGATCGGCTGCGATCGTAATTTCCAATCACCCGGCTCCCCGAGAGCGCTTTTCTGGCCGATCCCGCGTTCTGTAGGGTCGTCTGCGCCGTGTAATGGATGCTGAAGACGTCCTCGCTCTCTCTGTTTCTCTTGTCGTCTGTCGTCACCTCCTGCCACGCAGCGGTCACTACTGATTCACGGGCCTACTCCTCTCCTTCGTAGCGGTCAGCAATTCTTCGCTCCGCTAACTTCATCCTGTATACGGGGGCATCTAATCCCCTTGTCTTGTTTCCACTCCTACGCGCTGATCACTTAATTCTCCGCGCGAATCACCTCCGACGTGCTGGCCAGTGTGTAACAGAACCTCTGCCCGAATCGCCGCCTTCGACAACCCGGTCACCCGTAGTTTTCTACACACACACACACACACACACACACACACACACACACACACACACACCAGATGACCTCCCTCCCGACACCCTGGTCACCAGTTCACACCAGTCACCTCCTCTGGTACACCGTGTACACACAGTAGCCTCCCCCTGTGACCCAGCCAGCGCTTCACCTGACCGATGGTTATCGCCAACAACAACAAGCTGCTTTATCTGGTCTGATCATAGTCTACCACCTTCTCCTCCTCCTCCTCCCTTCCTCCTGCAGCCACAGTAAACACGACCCACATACAACCTTTGTTCGTGGTTGAACTCTCATGGACAAACACAAGCTCACTTCTCCATGTATCTAATATATATATAAATATATATATATATATATATATATATATATATATATATATATATATATATATATATATATATATATATATATATATATATAATCATGCGTTATTATACAACGTATAATAGTATCGTTACCGAATTCATGTGCAGACAGTAAACCATTGTCTATCCATCATGATTACGTCCATTTTCAATTTCCACGGGCTGGATCAGGCACATTATACTCCCTCTGAAACAATTTTTTTTTTCTAGACTGTAAATAATTTAAAGATGATATTTGTTTAATATTTTGTTGTTGTTGTTTTTTTCTGCCTCTTCCACACGCAGGACTGACCGTCCGTTGAACGCGTCACGTTGACAGATCACAGGAAACAAGATTATGTAAATGAGGATAATTCGTTTCCTGGTGGTGTGATTTGCGCGGCTTCTTCGCTCCACACGGGCCACCACCACCTCACTGACGCCATTACCCAGGTTTTCGCACGGGGTCAACTGGCGAGAAATGTCTTAACGTAGGAATCAAGTCATTCTCAGTAGGAGTCACTTGGACACGGGTTCTGTGTTTGTATTGATCACGAACAACACTTCAGTATTTTTAACAATTGATGAAGGAAACCAGTTGGAGTACACCAACATCCGAACTTCATTTTTTTATCGTTCGTATACCAGAGCTGGAATGAACTGCCTTCCGAATGCCCTACAGTCGATTTTGGAGGTTCATTGTCCACTCCACCTTCTCTCACAGCTGCTACGGTTCGTGATCAGCCTGCACTGAGGGCGACGTGATCGCTCAGGCTGTCTGAGGCTGCAGCCCTCAGGCATACGTGCTCTGCAGCGTTGTTGACCACGTATATTCTGCAGATTTTTTTTTTTTTTTTTTTTTTGTCCGTCGAATTATTGAATTTCGTCATTGGGTGATCTATAACGCGAACTGAGCAGCAATTTCGGCCAACGGCAATCCTCCTGTTAGATATCGCATGTTTACCAAATGGCGTCCTAGCTACGTCTCTTCGTTGTATGTAAACTGACTGTTATATTTCTCTCTCTCGTGTCTCCCCTGATGATGTGATTATTACACGAAAGTGCACTTGGGAACTTGTCGTGTTTCATTTTCCCCGTGGACTCATAGGAATATACTTGATCACGCGCAACATTGTGATCCTTTCCAATATATATATATATATATATATATATATATATATATATATATATATATATATATATATATATATAGTGTGTGTGTGTGAATTTGGTTGTATCGATACTGCTGTACAGTAATCCACGTGGGTATTGTGTGAACTGGGAGTGATATTCTGTTATCAGTTTGGGATCAGGTCTAACAGTGTAACCGGACTCGACCTGCTCTCGGTTATACCGCGGGTTGAATAGTCACCATTGTCCAGGCTTTAACATCGTCATTTGGCGAGAGTGAATACATTCTCGTCACAAGACCTCGACCCAGAGGGGGAGACTCATTTCCCTGGTATACTGATATTTTTTTTTTTAAATAGCGCGGCATTGAAGCTCACTGAACACTGTGAAATGGGTCTAGGGATATCATGTATCTTATGAATCAAACGAGGGTTGTTTTCCAGGATTCTACACACACACACACACACACACACACACACACACACACACACACACACACACACCACGTGTATTATGATGCATCGCCAGCCTGGGTTCTAGGGAGTGGCAGGAGCTGCTTGAGTCGTCCAGAGGAGAGTTAACGAGTGTTGGCAGTCATTGTGTGTGTGGGGGGGGGGGGGGGGGGGGAAGTGAATGATCTTTGCCTGTAAGTTGTTTCGTGTGAGATTCGCCCAAGCCTCTGTCTTCATGAAGCAGCGAGAACCAAGTGTCATATCGCCCTGTCTACGGCGTTTCAGTCTTGGCACGTGTTTGCCCCCAACTCCGACGATCGTATCCGCCTGGAAAAAAAAACAGTAGCATTAGAACGGAGCGTTATAGCAATGCTGTTTGGAGAATGTGGGACCTTTGAAGTGTGTGTGTATCGCTCTCGTCTCGAGAGGTTGCAAGAACCCCTGCCTTACACCATCATCCCTGAAGTGGTGACGAGCGTTGAGTAGCTCCTGGGTTGGAGGTAAGGTCATCTGGGTTCATTGATCACTCTGGGGAGTCTCGTACATTTGTCTCCCGTAGTGTAAGATCATGTTTCCTTCCGTCCGGTGGTACGTCCTAGGCCAGCCAGGGTGTGATGTGTTTACTTGGTTGGTTCTGTGGGCTGCGGCCTTCACCAGGCCTTGGGTGTTGTAAATCCGTCGTCCCATTTTACTGCCAGCTGTTCTCATGTCAAATCTTCTTTTCTTCTTTCAGTGTCTTTAGTACATTACAGTGTACTAGAGTTTTCTTTGTTCTTTCATCATGTTTGATGATGTTCGTGGAACTGATTAGTCTTTTTTTAAGTGTGCTTTACGTTGGTTTTGGAGGTTCGTCTCTAACACCCCTCCAGCTCGGTCTGGAACCCAGATATATACGCTGGCGCTCCTTTGATCAATCAGGCTGATTGAGGCTGCGGGCCGTAGGTCTTACGACTACCCCTCCTCTGCAGCCTGATTGATTAAGTACTTTTTCCTGTTCACGCTTGTCCAGTAGAGTTCTTGAGATGGCTCTAGTGCCCGTGTGTGTGTGTGTGTGTGTGTATGTATAGAAATACCCCCCGCCAACACCTACAGCAGTACAGTGCTACACCTCCTGCCAACGATATACAGTACAGTACCCCTGCCAGCACACAGTACAGCGCTATATCCCTGCCAACGCATACAGTACAGTACCCCTGCCAGCACACAGTACAGCGCTATATCCCTGCCAACGCATACAGTACAGTACCCCTGCCAGCACACAGTACAGCGCTATATCCCTGCCAACGCATACAGTACAGTACCCCTGCCAGCACACAGTACAGCGCTGTATCCCTGCCAACACATACAGTACTGCGTCCCCGGCCAGCGCGTTTGATAACCCTCCCTTCGTGGAGCCAACGTTATTTTTCTCCGTTGGGTCGGAGCCAGCCGGGCGTGCACTGTTAATCTTGGAGGCGGCGGACGCGGGACCCTGATCCAGACGGGCGTAATTGTTGAGACGTCCAGGCGTATGTGGGGGTCCGCAGGTATCATCCCTACCCCCCAGATAACATCTTAGGCTTGTGGGAAACCATCAGCTTCGTCGACGACAACGGCGTCGGGACCGACGCTCTTCCTCCCGCCAACGCGCCGCCCGCCCCCCAGCCGCCGCTCCTCCTCCTCCCGCCGACGCTGTGGCAACACCGACCACGGATTTTCATCCTTTGGCCTCTCTTTCCGGGTATTTTATCTCCCTGATAATTATCTTTTATCTTTTCTTTTTTTTTTAAGAGGATTTTTCGCAGATGTGGAGAATGGGAAGACAAAGAAGGAGGAAGAAGAGGAGGAAGAGGCAATAAAGTTGGTGGGGAAAAGAAAAGAGATTATTTCTCTTTTCTTTTCTTTCGGGAGGAAGGATTCTTACAGGATGACTCGGGGTTTAGAGACAGGAGGAGAGCAGATGGTGAACACGAGGAGGGTGAGCGAGGGTGGGGGTGGGAGGGAACGTATGGCTTGCGGAGATGACAGGAACATTGCGAGAGAGGGTGAGGTGGGACGAAGATAGATGATCACAGGGACAGATCGGTAGGTGGGTGATGCTGGTGACTACGAGATGATGATGATGATGAACGTGCGTTTGTTTTACCGCATCCGTTTTCTCTGATATTCATCAGTTCTAACCCTCATGTAATATATATATATATATATATATATATATATATATATATATATATATATATATATATATATATATATATATATATATATATGTATTCCAGTTTAGAAACGCTTTCACCTAATCGTAATAAATACGTTTGCGTAGATCCCTTTGCAGCCATGTCTCCCTCTCTCCTTTCCCTTCAGACCACAGTCTCTCCCTCTATCCCTCTCGAAGCCCATCCCATCCCATCCCTCTTGTCATCATCCCACCTCTGCCTGTCGTGTCAAGTTCCAGTTTTCAGAGCTGTTGATCAGGTGGTGTTGGAAGTCGAGTGGCTGGAGACCTGGCGGTGTTGGCAGTGATTATTGGCTGATGGGTAAGTGGTGTTGGAAGTGATTGGCTGGTGGGCAGGCGGTGTTGGAAGTGATTGGCTGGTGGGCAGGTGGCGGTTGCATTTGTATGGCTGGAGCTCTGATGGTGTTTTCAGTTCGTGGTCTGAGATCAGTTGGTGTAAAAGAGTTCATGCAAATCAGACGGTGTTGGCAGTGAGTGGCTGGAGAGCAGGTGGTGTTGGCAGTCAGTCGCTGGAGACCAGGTGTTGTTGGTAGTGTCTCTGGATGTCAGATGGTGTCTGCCAACATCTGGCCTCATCGCCACCTGGGTCGCCTCAACAATGCCCGAGGAAGTTATAACAAGAAAGAAAAAACTCTGGTAACTTGTACATTGTCTGAACTGTTTATATGCCATCTGGACTGTTGACACACCGTCTGTATTGTTTGGTTACCATATGGACTTTGTATACACCAACTAGATTGTTTATACACCGTCTGGATTGTTTACGCACCATCTGGATTGTTTATACGCCTTCTGGATTGTTTATACAATTGAGGTTTTCTGACATTATGGCAGTTAAAGACTTCAGTGAGCCACAGTAATGTATGAGGCACCGCATGAGGTATAAGGTCTCAAATGATCTATACTTTGAGGTATGTTATGAGTCGCCACATGAGGTGGTATGTCTTGGAAGTGCCACATTAGGTGATGAGATCCCAAATTATGTATCCTGTGAGGCACCACATGAGGTATGTTATGAGGCGCCACATGAGGTGGTATGTCATGAGGTGCCACATGAGGTATGGACAGGTAATGCCCTCCAGACGCAGCAGCGTCTGGGAGAGCGCTTGTATTTAGCCCAACCGACTCTGGTCGACTAGATGGGTTGTACTCCCATGCTCTCCCAGTATGAAACTCGACTCCACCGGTTGGATTTCGTGTGTCAGTATCTTCCAACGAAGTCTCGAAATTTTTCCCTGGGTTCGGACTGGAGGGAGAAATACATTTACTCCCATTTATTTGATGGCAAATTCTCGAGACCCATGAACGTCACGTAGACATCATTTTTAATCCCTTGAGGACGACGGTACGACCCTTGTGGTGATGCGATGGCCTGGCCTCTTGACCCGACTTGCCAAGGGTCAGGTCAGAGGTCAGGTTGCACCGCACCACACATAAGTAAGGGTCGAACCGTCATGCCAAGAGAGGTTCGAACTGTGCCATGTCTTCGTCGCAGGTCCTTTTTTCCCGTGTGCCAGCGTGCGACTCGCCATGTGTATGTCAGCAAGACTGGATGAAGATTCGTGAAGACAAGACGGACAGTAAAGATTCGTGAAGTCAAGACGATAAAGATTCGTGGATACAAGACTGACAATAAAGATTCGTGAATACAAGACGGACAGTAAAGATTCGTGAAGACAAGACGGGCGGTAAAGATTCATGAAGACAAGACGGGCGGTAAAGATTCGTGAAGACAAGACGGGCGGTAAAGATTCGTGAAGACAAGACGGGCGGTAAAGATTCGTGAAGACAAGACGGACGATAAAGATTCGTGGATACAAGACGGACAATAAAGATTCGTGAATACAAGACAGACAGTAAAGATTCATGAAGACAAGACGATAAAGATTCGTGGATACAAGACGGACAACAAAGATTCGTGAAGACAAGACGGACAATAAACACTCGTTGATACAAAACGGACAACAAAGATTCGTGGATACAGGATGGAGAATAAAGACTCGAGGACACAAGACGGACATCCCGGAGGTCACTCATCTCCTGACAGAGGATGACAAGCCTCAAGACACAGGGGCGACGGGGATGTTGATGCCTTGTCCTCTTTCGTCCTCCTCGTCGTCGTCCTCCTCCTCCTCCTCTCCGTGTCTGCCCCGACGCCAAACTTTCTCAGTTGATAAGCGAATTTATTGAGGCCATTCACGCTGCCACCTCCCTCAGGGCTCTTCCATGTAAGTAGTAATTCAGTCCGAGCGTGATTTAACAGCTTCTTGAACTTTAGGCATAAATTTAAGCCCAGGGGTTCCTCAATATTCCTGGCGTAGATTTTTCTAATCGAGACTTCAGGGCGGGGGAAGAAAAGACGGCTGTCGGGGCCCCCCCGCGTCCCAGTCAAAAGAATTAATGTTCAGAAACGTATTCAGGAAACCTGTAATGCTGATCTTAGACTTCTCGGTGGAAATGGATCGTATCCGTTGACGTTAAAGAATTATTTTTTTTTTGTATTTTTTCCCCCTCCATCTCACACGCTTTGAGTTTCCGTGACACCGTGTTTTTTTTTTGTTCCCCCCCCCCCCCACCCACCTCCCTCTCGCTGTATTAACAACCTTTGGCGTTATAGCATATGAGGATAGTTTAAACGTTCTCCTTCGGGAGGACATTGGCGGGCCCCTGGACCGTCAACTGCTGTCGGAGACTGGCACTTTGCCGTTTGAGAGCCACGTAAAAATCTGGAGAGTTAGGAGGGGTAGTGGCCTGAGGTGGGTGGGGGAGAGGTGTGGTGGTGTTTCACTTCGCCCGCCCACCAGAGCAGCGAGCAGGGGGCGGTGCGCGCCTCGAACCAAACGGCCTCCTCGACTTGTTATCGAGGGTTATATAACAAGAAGCGGCGACTTCATAAAACGCTAATAAGTTGGAGGTCTTTGAGTTCGACAGTACGATCGTTGGGTATGATGGCGTCGCTCGTCTGACCTGACCCATAAGGGGTCAGTTCAAACGCTAAGGCCATCATACTCAAAGGGGTCGTACCGTCTCGCACTCTCATACGAGAGACGAAAGGTATATGATACTTTGCTCGTGTACTGCACTCATGCATATGTTTCAATAAAAGTTTACGTGCATATTTTGCGTGCATGTCCTTGGTTCATGCAAAAGTTTATTGTGTTTCTTTGCTGTGAAGGACTGAAAGAGTCTGCTTGTGTCAGGATATGCCCCGCAAGAAGCCTTCGTAAAAAAAAAAACTATTAAAGAATGTATATAAAGAATTTTGATGAAATACACCCGGGTCGAATGCGCCATGTCTCCCACCCAACACCAGACGAATGGTACATGCTCAGGTTTACAAAGATGGAAGACATCACATGAGTGCATGTTCATAATTCAACATTATCCATAGGCTTGCTTTACTCGAGGCAGCAAGAAGGATTAAGCAGCCTATATTTTCTTTGGGGTACATCATCCGTATTCATAAAAGGAAATTAATGAGGTAAACCAAGATTTATGGGGTAAACCAGTTCTCTTTGAGAGGGATGAAGGGAGATATGGGTAACTACTCAGGACTTAAAGACTGCTAAGGGGGAAAGGTGGATAATCTGTATGCAAATGCGTGTTGGAGGTCCCCGTAACGTACACATATCCCTAAGGAGAAACCTCTCACCTACAGTGAGGGGGAGGAGGGCTTCTTCTTCGAGGCTTGAACTCAAGGTGACGTCTGTAATTAACGCTTGACTTTGTGTTCCCGGGTCACGCTCAGGTAGATGGTAAAGGCGTTGCTGGTTATGATAGCGTCCCACGCAGATGTATCGGCCATGCAGACGAGCTGGTTGTAGGATGTGATGTCCCAAGGGTCTCTCAACACCTGTAGGATTAATGACAACACAGGTCGATATCGACCCGTGTTGTATGAAGGTATATGGAGTCACATATGTATGAAGGTATATGGAGTCACATATATATGTATTGCCACTTTGCGGTGCTATTCACGGACAAGAAATAGTTAGGGAGTATGTACGCAAGTACGATTGAGATACTCTTGTGAACGTAAGAAAAATATGTGAGTCTGTATTGAGTGAATCAGTAATACCCGTAAAGTAGATGACCCCAGTTGGCTACCTAAATAGCGTAGCTAACAGTTGCCGACGTGTTTACCACCACAACATCATCTTGAACCTTTTGTTTGCAAAGAAAATACAGAATCTCAAGGCACTTCCTTCCTAGAAAAAAAGAAAAAAAAAACGTACATTTTACCTTTTTAAGGGTTTACTTTTATATTTTCGTAAATTTCACCTTTTTAAGGGTTTACTTTTAAAATTTCGTACATTTTACCTTTTTAAGGGTTTACTTTTATATTTTTACAAAAGTTTACGACTGAAAGATTATGGAGCGTGTAATTGTCAATTAAAGGTCGTCCATTAGGGAGTGGTGATTAATGGCAGCTCTATCGCTCCGATAAATTGGTATTTGGCTTACAGGCGAGTGATCTTAACCTAGCATAGCCCCAGGCCCTGACCTGACCTGGGGAATTCCTGCGTGTGGGAGGAGTTGAAAAAGAAAAGAAAAAGGAGTTTCCTAGTGTCGCCATCCATCGCGATAGATTCGTTCCATTTCCTGGTCTGTTTACTCCATCATATTTTTTTATTTTTTTGTAGTGAGGCAGAGAAGCGGAACTCGCCTTTTTTAATATTTTTTATTTTTTTTTTATTTACTGAGTACATGTCTTTTTTTTGGGGGGAAGGATATTCCAGAATTTAATTATTTGAATTAAAGTAAATTATTTTTTTCAGGAGGCGAAAGACAATTCACGATTTCGGATTTTTCTTATGACCGTAAAAGAAAAGGAGAAAGTTTGCCTGTAAATTTCAGGTTGAAATGGCCGTCGAAGGTTGTTTAAAATATGTGTGTAAGTCACTACGTTTTCACAAATTGCCTTCCATGATATACACACACTCAGAAATACATGTCCTCTGGCATGGGGCATTCGACATCTTTAATTACTTTTGTGTGTGGTAATAGATTTTATTTTACATATTTGGCGATTACGAGACCCACGAAAATCAAACTTATTATGTATTTTTCAAAAGTCTCAAACACTGACACTGGACTAAAGACAGAGGTTTGAAAAAAAAAAGAATAACAACGAGTATGAGAAGTAATTAAGCACTTGTGTTAAAGGCAGAAAGATAATGCATCTGTAGACTGTAAAACAGTGACATTACATTCCTCACATGCTTAGAGAGTGGTGTGCGGTTACCCTACTTACTGTAGAAGCCAAACACTTTTGTGCCTATCGAATGCTCTTAGGCTCCTTCCTCATCTATATCTTTCTTCTCGTCTTCTTCTTGCCTCATGGCATATCCTCCTAAGCCATGTTTTTATTTACTTGTACATTTCGTGCCGTCCCGCCTCGCTTCCCATCTCTGTGTATATTACAAAATCCGATGCAAGTGTCTCACAATATGTCTCCTTCCAGTAGTTTACTCCGTTCTTCAAAGTTCCCATCCCATATTCTTTCTCCTTTTGGGTTGAGTCTGTTCCTCATGATCCATCAGTTCCTCTTTCATCATGCCTTTCATCTCCCCTGTTACAAGATTCTCTCTCTCTCTCTCTCTCTCTCTCTCTCTCTCTCTCTCTCTCTCTCTCTCTCTCTCTCTCTCTCTCTCTCTCTCTCTCTCTCTCTCTCTCTCTCTCTCTCTAATGGAAGCACCGTCGATTGTAATGTCTTTATTTTCAGAACTAATACGTAACAGCTAAATCCAGCCAGCCTTCATGGCTCGTTGGTGCCTTCAACCGCGAAGTACTCAGCGATATGCTGGCACAACTCGTCCTCTTGTACCCACTGTATATGGATCTTTGTGTCCTCCTCTGTCATCTCCTCCTAATCACTTATAATCAGACTCTTCTTATATGAGAACTTGCCCATCTCTCTATCTAGCCAACTTTGCTTCTTCCCCTAACTTCCTGATTTGTTCCTTCGCTACCCCAACCAAAAAAGAAAAAAAAAAAAATGATTTTGGTTCGTCTGAGCTTATAGATGGATTATGTGATATCACAGAAATTCAGCAGATATCATTTATCATTGTTGTATGTGAAAGGTCTCAATGTTTAGTGTGATCTCAGGTAATTTTTTGGTTTTTTTCTTCACCATTTAGGCTGCTCGCTCCAACCCAGCTCCTTCCTCTCCTGTTCAACATTGGTGTCATACTGACTTCGTGTCGTAGTCTTTTCCGACGTGATCTCTATTCACTGTCGTCATCCACATCTCTGCCATTCATTTTACTGTGTAAACCTCTTTTAGTTCTTGTTCCTCTTCCTTAATTTTCCTTCTTTTCTTCCATCCCTTAACTCTTGTCGGTCTCGCTGTCCCCGGTACCCTCCGCCAGGACTTCCTTGATTTTTCCCCTCACTTCTTTGCTTTTTCGGCTACAGTTCCTTGGACTTATTTTGCCCTTGGTGTGTACATTCACTCCGCGTTCCCTCCACCTTCGGAGACATCTAGGAGTCTTCCTCCCTCGCTTGCCGTCTAGTATTTACTCTGTAGCTTTCCTGTGACAAACCTGATTGTGGATCTGCTCTTTCGCATTGTCATTATTTTTCGAGTAGAGTTATTTTATTTCCCTTTTTTTTTTCTCTCGATTGAATCCATCTTTTCGCCAGTGTGTGTGTGTGTGTGTGTGTGTGTGTGTTACTACCTCTTTTTACGGTGCATGGGAGGGATTTCAGAATATTTGTGGTCCCATGGGAGTCTGTTTTAAGTGCAGTGCTGTACAACTTGTATACAAAGCACCTGTTTATATTGTTCGTTCCCCCAGGGCACATACACAGTTCGGTTGGAGCCAACACTTAGTATTAATTGTGTTGGGAGAGCTTTTTTTTTTTTTGTTTTCGTCTTAATACTCGGGTTAACGGTTGTTTGATATTCTGGTTTACGATTGTTGCTGTTATGCTGGTTAAAGGTTGCTTGTTGTGCTGGTTAACGGTTGATTGTTGTGCTGGTAGACGGTTGTTTGTTGTGCTGGTTAAAGGTTGTTTGTTGTGTTGGTTAACGGATTTGATGTGCTGGTTAACGGTTGTTTGTTGTGCTGGTTAAAGGTTGTTTGTTGTGCTGGTTAACGGTTGTTTTGCGTTGTTTCTTAGGATGGTCTGTTGTTGAAAAAAAAAAAAAAACTGCGAATTTTTGGCGATGAATGACAGCATAGGTAATAGTGATCATCAGTAAGATCAATGGTCGTGGTTCATTTTTATACAACCTTTTTTTTTCTCTCTCTCCCCACCGTCCTCTTGTGGCGCCTTGATAACAAATGAATTGAGTAATCGGTACTATGTCCTCACTGTACGTATAGTGATTCCCCCAAATACGACTTTGGTGATGTCATCCTGCCACCCTGCAAGACAGACATGTGACCTGCGAGACATAAGGGAGAAGAAAAGGAAGAAGAAGAAATTGTTTGACTCTTCTGAGGGAAGCGAAACTCTTCTGGCACTTTCTTCCATTCCCTATAGTAACTTTAGTGTGGAGTCAGCCGCTGCCGTTTATGGCGTGGACGACTTAACTGGTCTGGCAGGAGGAGGGAGGGGTGAAGAAATCTTTGGTGTCTGCAGCGGCCGGGACGAATAAACCAGTGATAAGGCAAGATTACGGCCGAAGGGGATGGGAGGGGGAAGATACCGGAGGTGTGGGAGGCGATGGCGGGCGGGCGGCAGTAATGGCTGGAAAAGTAGCCACAGCGGCGACGCTGATAACACCAGGAGCAGGAGCGGCAGGAGGAGGAGGAGGAGGAGGAGGAGGAGCTAGCGTCACCCCTAGCCGTCCTGGATAGCCACGGTGGTGGTATGAAGACGCAGCGCTGTTAAACCAGCTGGAGCGCCAGAGAATAAACAACTGATGGATTAGTTTTGGGAGGGAGAGGTAAACAGGCTACCATTATCCTCCGTACAGTGATCTCGTAACCGATACGTTGGTTCGCTGTGGTGGTGTCTTACTACCCAAACACCCACCACCCACCCCGACGAGGCCTGCAGGGACGTGGGCCGCGAGTCGCGCCCGTGGCACAGCAACCCTTCGTGGTCCGAGTTGACTGCAGTGGTCCTCCCTACCTCCTCCTCCTCCCATCCCTTGGGAAAGGCGTGCACTAATGACCTTTCCCCTATCAGGAGTTGCTCACGGTGACGTCATTCGTTATCTCCTTTCATCGAGGGGGGGGGGGGGGTCGATACTCTGCAGCCGGACAAACAAGCTCATGTCTGCTCCGCCGATACTTCGACACACACACACACACACACACACACACACACACACACACACACACACACACACACTTCCCTCCCGCGCGCGCGCGTGCTCCGTTCCTCCCAGAACCTCACAATGGAAACGATATTACTGGGATGCGACGGCGGGGAAAAAAAAAAGTTTTGAAAATTCGTTCGCCCGAGCGGAGTTTTGCAAGACTGTTGTACAATCTCCTGCGTCCACTTCCGCGTTCGCGTCGTTTTGTAAGGAAAGAATCAATTGGACTTTGTGTAGGGACTTAACGGACAGGTGTGCCTTATGTACAAGTGATAGGTACATCTGTCGCATATATAGACAGATAGATAGATAGATTGGTAGATACATAGAGATACATTGGTGGATTTCGAGAACTATCGAGACAGACGTAGAATGTTGGTTCGCCATACCATCCTCCTCCTCCTGTTATCTCCTCGTACGGTGCACGCCACCAGGCAAAAGTTAGCCGTTTTGGATGTAAATGATGATGAAATTGCTATGATCAAGCTTGGCGAAGACGAGGAAGACAGAAACACACACATGGAGGGAGGGATATCAGCCTGTACCCTTATGATGGGTGACGCTACCATCATCATCACGAGGAACTGGGACACCATAGCAGAGGTGAGGGAGGGATTCCGTGCTCGCTTTTGCCTCTGTCTGTGTGGGATTCCCCTCACCTCAAGGGAGGGAGACACGCCAGGTGAAGCGGCGCGTGGAATCATTTTCTGTTGTCTGATTCTCTTCCGTCGGGGGCCGCACCGCACGACTGTAAAAGTTAACCAGCGTCCCGTAATTATGTTCGGAAATTCCTTTAATCACAAAACTTTTACGTGATATCGATGGATTTTTTTTTTTTTTTCCTCTATCTTCTTCCCTTTACCTTCTGTTCTTCTTTCCTACGAGTCTGAAAATTTTGCGAATTGTCAGTTAGAAAAATTGGTGATGGTTCCAATTAAAACACCTCCCTCGTTACTTTTTCTTTTTTTAATCCAAAACCAAAGAAATAGTGATAAGAAGAAAAAGTTGGTATATCATCAAAGGGGACGTTCGAAAACGAATTGGGAAAATGCTGATCGACTCGGGGTGTTTTTAGCAGTTGTTCTCCCCTTCCCACATCCCCTTTCCCTGACACCACACCACCCCCCACCCCTTTCCTCCGTCCCCTTTCCACCAGTCGCCCCTTTCCCCATTCCCCCTTAACCACCCTCTCCCACTCACCGGGACGATCTAGGTTAGTCAGAACGCGCGCTCTTGATTGATTCTCGTGTCTGGTTTTGTATTCGACCCACTCCTCTCGTCAGTGACCATCCATCCATACTCTGGTCTCTAACATGGCCCCCCTGGTTCTCTTACCGGTTTGCCATCCTACGAGAGACCTCTCTCTCTACCTCGTCCTGAAGTGGTATGGGTAATTTGGTATCCGTCTACGTCGTCCTGAAGTTGTATGGGTAATTTGGTATCCGTCTACGTCGTCCTGAAGTTGTATGGGTAATTTGGTATCCGTCTACGTCGTCCTGAAGTTGTATGGGTAATTTGGTATCCGTCTACGTCGTCCTGAAGTTGTATGGGTAATTTGGTATCCTAACTTGAGTCATTTACCGTCGTACTTGGCCCATCCTGAATTCGTTATGCTCTTAAACGCAGTGACACTATCTTCCCATCTCCTTTCATTTTCTTTTTATCATCTTGTGTGATATTCTGTTCATTACATTATATTTCTTAATTTCTTTGCATTCATTTATTTTCTTTACTATCATTGGTGTGCTCTTTTGTGTTTCTCGTCACCAGCCTCTGAGCCTAAGTACTGTTTCCTGATCAGTTTAAGTTTTTGATTTTATATCGTTCATAATTATTTCACACTTTTTTCCTTGATCTCCATAACTGTTGGTCGTTTGTTTTTTTATCTTTTTCAATTGGTAGTTATTTTGTGGTTCATCCTTCATTCTTTTGTTTCACTCGTACGATCTATGCTTATTTGATGCCTTTTTTTTTTTATTCTTTTATACTCCTGACCTCATATTTGATGTCTGTTTACTCGTATGATTCTTCTCGTACTGATTCCTCACAACACCTCACCTTTTTCTTTTATATTCGGTTACTTTATAGAGAACATTCCATCTAGTCCATTCGTAGGTCCTGAACAACCTGTGTGACATATCTCTGGTTCGAACATCTGATGTAAAAGGTTTGGCAAGTCAATTGAATTATCCTTTTAAGTATTATACGAAAGCTTGTTACGGGTCGTGCACAATAGCCTAAAAGACGTAGTCTAAGGACCATCAGGATCCTCTATATCGCCCTTTTACATATGTTAACCTGGCCTTTGACCTGGCGTTTAAAGGGTCCTTGGGTATGATGGCCTGGCCTTTGACTTGACCCTTATGTGGTCGAATGCCAGTCCACTATACCTAAGAGCCGTACGATTCTCCTCGCAGCCTTTATAAGGCCTGGACTCCACTGTTCGCGATTAGCCTCTGCTTCCCATAGTTTGTATTGGGACCAGCCATTCGAGGATTGACCGTTACATTGCCTTTTGCTCTCCACGAACATCGGAAATCTGGAATCTCTCTCGTCTTTTGTCTTCCTCTCTTCCTGAATCTTCTCTTTTGTTAAGTCATGCCTGCAGTCACATAAGGGGCTGAATTTCTACATTTTTTTTGTCGTCATACTTTTGATTTTTCCTCTCTGGGGGCATGAATTTGCCCGAGCCATGTCGGCAACACAAGGGAAAAAAAAATAGATTTACATCAGGCATGAGAATAGAACTGCACGGAGAGCTGTTGCGACCGGTTCCGATTAAAAGAAATCCGTATCTTTGTTTAGTTTCATCTTCAAAGATAATTCTGCAGTTGATGGAAAATGTACACGACAATATCACGAGGCATTTTGTCAACAAGGCTGGTTGACAACGGGCAAACCTTAATAACGTTAAGTAAATCCACCTTTTTTGATTCGGCAAACAGAGGTTGCGGCCGAAGTCTGTTTGTCGAAATTGTTTCGAACCCGGTGGTCGCTCGGCGACAGGAGGTTGGGGAGCCGGTGTTGGTGTGGTGGGGTTTCGTGAGGGATGGGGGGGGAAAGGCATATATATATATTAGCCTCTGATCACCGTTGGGATAAAATGGGTCATACGGCTGCAGTGTGTGTGTGTGTGTGTGTGTGTGTGTGTGTGTGTGACGGTCGTCACGGGCCTCGTTGGTATGGGTCAGTCAGTCATATGAACCTCACGCCACGTCACGTCACACCACCACACCACACACACACAAACTCGTACATTCTCTCTTGTCTTTTTCGCTCTCGCTTGCTTTCTCTCAAATTGAGGTGGCTGTTACCACTCGTAAGAGCAAGCCACCCTCGCCCGGGCCCACATTCCTGGTCTTCCGTTTGCCTGTGGTCTTCTACCCAGTCACGTGATGGAGAAGGTGGCGCGATTTTCCTCACACTATTTTTTGGCACATGTTGATGACGGTACGCGGATGTGGTGGTGGTGGTAATGATGACGTACGTGGGACAATTTTCAGATTGGCTTAAAAGTGGCAGCTGGTGGGCCTCCCTGTCGAGCAGTTTCGGGATGAGAAGTTTTCTTACATCTTCAGTTTTTGGACTGAAAAAATTCCACGTAAATGGTTTGTGTGTGTGTGTGTGTTTGTGAGGGGGGGGAGGGTGGAGTATCGATGCACGTGCATCGTGCCGCCTGTGGTGGTGCAACGTGCAAGTGACCTTGCACGTTGCACTGCTTATACAGTAGCTGTTGGCCACGGACGGGACGTGTGGTAGGCTGGGTCACGGACGAGACGTGTGGGCTGGCCATAACCAGGTACGCTGTCGCAACATTATGCACTACACAACACCACGCCAAACCACACTACACTATATCACACTGCACCACACACCAGTCACACTGAACCCACTGCACGTCACACCGTTCTATACCACACCATGCCACACAAGTCCCACTAAATCACACTACTTCACCAGACATGTCACAGTGCACCACCACACCTAGTTTGCCACAGCGCACGAGTCACAGTAAATCACACCGGTCGAGCCACGTAAATCACTGCACATCGCCCTGATCATATTGATGCCCGCGATAGACCTTCCCCATTCACGTAAATCACACACGGTAACGCGGTCACTAAAAACCGAAATACATTCGCATCATTTTACTCAGTGACTCTCTCTCTCTCTCTCTCTCTCTCTCTCTCTCTCTCTCTCTCTCTCTCTCTCTCTCTCTCTCTCTCTCTCTCTCTCTCTCTCTCTCTCTCTCATTCAGTGGCATCCTGACACTTCGACAGACAAAGAGAGAGAGAGAGAGAGAGAGCGCGAGAGACAGAGACAGACAGGGTGTGTGTGTGTGTGTGTGTGTGTGTGTGTGTGTGTGTGTGTGTGTGTGTGTGGCAGAAATCCTGGTGCGTAGGTAGGCCAAATCACAGGCTTGCTGACGACATCACTTCCCTCGGCGTCTTAATTGAGACAAACTCACTAACTGGGTATAACTTGAGCTGCTGCCGCTCCTGATGAGATTACACCGCCGCCTTTGGATAATTAGTTATTTTCATGGGATCAGTGAGTGCCCTCGCCGATTGCTTTAGCCTTCTGTCTTTCTCGAGGTGTGTGTGTGTGTGTGTGAAGCTTGGGGGGGGGGGGGGTAGTTTTTGTCCAGTTTTCGTGAGGTAGAATCCAGAGGTCAACTTTTGTCCACTTGTCTTCAGGCGGAACTTAAGGGGTTTAGTTTTGTCCACGTGTCTTGACGAGGTGTCTAGTTTTGTCCAGATGTTTTGACCTAGGAGCTTAGGGGGGGGGGTCTAGTTTTGTCCTGATGTCTCGTGGCAGAAGGTTAGGGGGACTAGTTTAGACCCATTGTCTCGTGGCAGAAGGTTAGGGGGTCTAGTTTAGACCCATTGTCTCGTGGCAGAAGGTTAGGGGGTCTAGTTTAGACCCATTGTCTCGTGGCAGAAGGTTAGGGGGTCTAGTTTAGACCCATTGTCTCGTGGCAGAAGGTTAGGGGGTCTAGTTTAGACCCATTGTCTCGTGGCAGAAGGTTAGGGGGTCTAGTTTTGTTCTGATGTCTTGACGAGGGAAGCTGACGAGGCCTAGTTTTATCCAGTTGTTTTAAGGGTAGATGCCAGGGTTTAGTTTTACCTCAAAGAAGAAATTGGGTTTCATTTTCTTCCATTTTGTGTGATGGAGAAGTTGGAATCTAGTTTCATCCAATTATCTTGTGGGAGAAGCTTGGGGGGGGGGGGTCTGGTTTTGTCCAAATGGGTGAGGCTGGGGTCTGGTTTTGTCCAGGTGGGTGAGGCTGGGGTCTGGTTTTGTCCAGGTGGGTGAAGCTGGGGGTCTGGTTTTGTCCAGGTGGGTGAGGCTGGGGTCTGGTTTTGTCCAGGTGGGTGAGGCTGGGGTCTGGTTTTGTCCAGGTGGGTGAAGCTGGGGGTCTGGTTTTGTCCAGGTGGGTGAGGCTGGGGTCTGGTTTTGTCCAGGTGGGTGAAGCTAGGGGGTCTGGTTTTGTTCATTTGCTTGGGTTTTGTCTGTCTTTTGGTAGCGAATGGCTCGGTGGAAAAAAAAAAAAAAAAAAGGTTTATACAAAGTTCTGTATCCTCATTATGAAGCAGTTTTTGTACCCAGGCTTTTTAACCATTTTGAAGAGCATTCAGTAGGAACGAGGAAGACGCGCTCTGTTGGCTTCATTCTCGTACAGAATAAACACAGCCAGCTTGTGCGCCTTCCTCCGTTAACCCGAAGTAGTTCCCGAGGCTCCTGCAGCACCCAGGAAGCTGGCCACGTCCGCCGGTTGGGACTACAAGGCGACACTTATTCGGTCATGGGTCGTGGGGTTGTCCATGCACCAGTGGATGTTATGCGTTCGTCGTGTTTGTTCAGCGTGGGCCACTTATGCAAACAAGCCTGAGAGGCGTAGCTTGCGGTATGGTTTTGGATTTGATCTGTCGACTTCGGGAGGGAATCGGATCTCCTTTGTCTGTGTAGGAGGAACTGTGGCATTCTTTCCTTCCGTTGGTGTAGGTAGGTTGGTTGGTATTGCCTTCTTCCGGAGGTAGGAGTCTATTTTTTTCGTCTTTGGGGCAGAAGCAGGTAACTCCTTCACCTGGGTTACTACGGTTCGATTTAATCAAAAGTAGAAGAGTTGACGTATTGTGTGTGTGTGTGTGTGTGTGTGTGTGTGTGTGGGTGTTTTGGTTGGTGGGGGGGGGACTTGGGTAATTGGCGTGAGGGAAGGTGAAATCTTCCGTCATACAGAAGAGCGTCGCAACGCGTGTTACTGCACCTCTCCTGCAGTAATGCCACCCTTGCATGGTGGGCTTGCGATGGCCTTTTCTCCACCCACCTGACATTATATATATATATACATATATATATATATATATATATATATAGGGAAAACACATACCGAGGTTCACTCTATGGCCACGAGGGGGCATTAGTGGATGCCGTCGGATATCCTGAATTCCGGGAGTCGGGCTCAGTTCCCCCAATTCCATGCGGGGTTTACGGGCTGTTCGCCCTGGCATGCCCCCTCCCTCTCTCGACTGGCCACTGTCTTCCAGTCTCCTCCCACGGGGAGAGGGGAGAGGAGGATGCGGCAACCACTGGGGAGGGGCACGGCGGCGGCATCCCCTGGAGGAGTGAAGGATAGTCCTTAAGGTTTGGTTGCAAGTAAGGGGGGAGAAATAACTTAGTACCCTCTGTGTGAGGAATTTATTTATTTTGGAGGTTTACGTAGATTTTCCTGAGAGAGAGAGAGAGAGAGAGAGAGAGAGAGAGAGAGAGAGAGAGAGAGAGAGAGAGCGTGTTGATGGGCTGGCCTTGATTAGGGCCTCAGTTGCAGATGACATCTCCCATCATCATGGAACGTGGTTGTCTGCAAAGCTGTGTAGTTAGGGATCACGTTGACGTCCTTGGTGAAGCCGTTCGGGAGGCTGCGTCACACGGGGCGCGCACGCATTCACAACTGGAACTTCCCGCCCACTGAGCTTCCTCCTCCTCCGTGAGTGAGTGAGCGAGTTGAGGGCGTGAAGCAAATTCTAGTTTTAAGAGGCGATTAAACCCTGATGGGGAGGGGGGCGGTGTGGAATGGAGAGAGAGAGAGAGAGAGAGAGAGAGAGAGAGAGAGAGAGAGAGAGAGAGAGAGAGAGAGAGAGAGAAAGAGAGAGAGAGACCCACCCCGAGGCTTGTTCGTTCGTCAGGTTTTGTGTAAGAGTAGTTTATTATGATCATCTGACGCCCAAAACTTAGGAAGGAGGATTAGTCATCTCGGGAGTTTAGGACAAGTTGTCCTCTCTCTCTCTCTCTCTCTCTCTCTCTCTCTCTCTCTCTCTCTCTCTCTCTCTCTCTCTCTCTCTCTCTCGGGTCCGCCGTTGTAGAGGGGTAATCAGATTGTGAGGTAGTTGGGTTGCCAGATGGATTTGATTATTAGATTTTTTGTTGTTTTTGTAATGGGAAAATATTTTTCACGATGCGAATAGAGAAGGATTGTTGTTGTTGTTTGTTGTTGTTGTTGGTGTTATTAAGTGGTTTGAGTTGTTACCCGATGTAAGTTGTTTGTTAGTCTGATTGTATGATTGAGCAGAAGGTTCTGTTATTATTACATCGGGGCTGCCAAAGTTTTAAGACGTAACTCCGAGTGCTGAAGACTGAGTTAGTAGGGGGGGTTACGTAAGGCAAGGTCTGTTGTGATTTCCCCCCCTCAGGGGGAAGTGTCAAAAGTGGCGAGGTTGTTAGGCGAGTAGTGTGCGAGGTGCTCACACCATTTGGGTTGTGTCATAAGCGTATTAGAGTTGAGTTATGGGCTTAAGGGTCGGAGTGGTTCGTTTGGGGGTCGGGTTGATTATATGGTTGAGATGGATTAGGTCGCCAAGGAGAATCATAAGCGTCGTGAGGATAAATGATAAACAATTTTATGAACATGAAAGTTGCGTTGAACACACACGCAGGGGGCGAAGGGTTGAGGATATGTGTGTGTGTGTGTGTGTGTGTGTGTGTGTGTGTGTGGGACATGGCTTGGGCAAAACATGCCTCTGTCAAAGCTAATTGTGAGCGAATGAACGGAAAGTCCAGCGAAAAGAGAGTAGAAATGAATCAGGGCTACGTAGGTGTTTCAGACCTGACTATTGTTTTTAAAGAGAGAGAGAGAGAGGGGTAGAAAGGTCACGACGAAAACGGGATGATGAGGGAAGGAAGAGAATCGCAGAGCTTCAGGTCAATCGACGGAGTAAGATGTGCGGTGATTTCCTGACTCATATCTTCTCATCTCCTTATCTTATCTCCTTAATGTACAGGTATTATCCTATCTCTTTATGGGTCAAATGCAGGTGATGATAAGACTCAAAAGACTACTTAATGTGCTTTCATTTTGAGAGCAATGATGTGGTTGATATGCCTCTCGTGCCCAACTGCCCCCGACTCCATCAGCCTCAGCCGTGCATTGATCTACACATTCGTCGTCCGTTAGGCGCTACACGGCTCTTGTGGTGGTGGTGTGGTGGTCACACGACGCGTGACCATCTTCTCTCCCTCGCTCGTTCGCTCGTAATGATCACTCGGGGTTACCGTTGAGTTTGCCCTCGTCCGGGGGCACAGAGTCGGGCCATTTCTCAAAGCTTTCCTGGTAAAACAAACGCGAGATATTTGCATACGCCGTCTGCAGGGATGAATTACCCCGAGGGGGGTGCTCTCTCTCTCTCTCTCTCTCTCTCTCTCTCTCTCTCTCTCTCTCTCTCTCTCTCTCTCTCTCTCTCTCTCTCTCTCCCTCTCTCTCTCCCTCTCAGCAATCGCTGGAGTGTGTGAACATGAGGTATATTTCTCTCTCCCTCCCGCCCCCGCCCACAACCAGTGCGATCTGCACAGTGCACCCCCTCAGTGTTCACTCGCACAGGAGCGTCTGTCTCCCAGCGCTCATTGCTCAGTGCATTCCCATTTTCCCTTCGACACCCGCGCGAATCTTACCTGTATGAATGGAAGTTACGGTGAGAACAGTGATGGTACTGGAGTGGTGTGAATTGGAAGTTACAGGTGTGGTACACTACACGACAGTGAACGATATGGGAGAGAGAGAAAGAGAGAGAGAGAGAGAGAGAGAGAGAGAGAGAGAGAGAGAGAGAGAGAGAGAGAGAGAGAGAGAGGCGGTAGCGGTGGTGACAGCAGGAAATAAGTGGTTAGAAAGATGGATAATCTTCTTCAGTTTTTCGTTGAATCTTCCTAAGTTCTGATTGGCTCTCTTTGTGAAGTTTTGATTGGATCCTTTTTGGGGAAGTTCTGGTTGGATTTTTTAGGGGGGGAAGTTCTGGTTGGATCTCTTTTTAGGGAGCTATGATTGGATCTTTTAGGGAGTTATGATTGGATCTTTTTAGGAAGTTCTGATTAGATATTTTTTGGAAGTTGAGATTGAATATTTTTTGAAGTTCTTATTGGATACTTTAGGGAAGTTCGATTGAGTCCTCTTGGGAGATTCTAATTGGATCTTCTTGAGAAGTTGTTATTGGATCTTCTGAATATTACAGTGGATCTTCTGAAGTTATCCGCGAATCTAGTGAAATTCTCAGTTAACCTTCTGTAGCTCCCACTGAGTTTCATAAGGTTACCACTGGATCTTTTGCAGTTCTCATGTGGGACCGAAGAGTGTAAAACCATTTTTGACGAAGTGACGATATTCATCACATTTACTTCACCCGCTCATCCTTTTGCCCCATCATTGAAGATTCCTGCGATTTCAAATAGCATTCCTAAGAACTTGCGTCGAGCAGCCAAATATTGGCGTCCCTTGTTAGATATAGTGGATAGGACACTGGTCGAGTCTGAGGAGTTCGTGTAATGGTTATTCTAAGTCTCTCTGTCGGCCTTGTGCTTGTGTATAGTGTTGCCCGCGAAGAGATGGGTAATGTCTGTCAAATGGCTGTCAAGAGATGGGTTATGACGGCCAGATGGGTGTGTATAATGTTTGTTTGTCAAGAAGCAGTTGAGAAGGGATTGTGAAGAGCCGAAACTGTATTGGATTAGAAAATAGACAACAGTTTCACAACAGTTTATAATTTCACTGCAACTGACATAACGTGTCTTCAAGATATTTTTCAGTAGATGGCAGCGCGCTCTGCGTCCCTGGGTTCGTTTTACGTTATTGAACACATTTATTTCTAGGACGGTAAGTTCTGTGACTCCTTGTCCCAAACAGCGATCCGGCATTATTTTTTTGTATTTGCCTCTCGTTAGCGGCGGTATGTACACAAGATGCAGTCCCTCCCTTTCCCCTGGCCGACGGTGGTGAGGAGGTAGTGCCGTGTGTACTGCAGCAGTGCGGTGCGCGCTACCGGGAACTGGGATGCTTGTCCCCCAGGCCTTTGGGAAGGAGGTTAGTGTTCTGGGCGCTGCAGTGTGTGTTTGTGTGTGTGTGTGTGTGTGTGTGTGTCGCCCCGGACCAGGAACTAAGGAAGCCCCGCTGAGCTGACTAGTCTCGGGTCATCTGTTCTCTCCTCTTTGGGAAAACAGTCGAGGTTTGTGTGTAGTGCCCTGATGATGTGGTGGGTCACGTGGTGTGGTGGACGTGTGGTACGGTGCCCCGAGGGGGATTGTGCGGTCGTGTGGTGCCCTGGTGGGGCGAGGCGCAAGGTCTTGTGTGTGTGCGATGTGGAGCCACTGGCAGTGTGGAAGGTATGTTGAGGCTAGTCGCCGTTGGCCTTAGTTGCTCTGGTGGTGGAGCGTGGATGATCCAGGACCCTAAGTGGATAGAGAACCTAAGTGGTTAGAGAACCTAAGTGGTTAGGAAACCCTGTGTGGGTACAGAGCCTAAGTGGTTAGAGACCCTATGTGGGCACAGAGCCTAAGTAGTTAGTTGAGGGCTCGGATGGCGTGATGACCACGATGCAGTACGTGGAAGGAGGAGGGAGAGGAAAGCGCCTCATAACACGTAACCGCCTAACATATGTCGTCGCTCTGGCTCTTGCGGGAAAGACGACCGAGAATAATGACGTGTGTGTGTGTGTGTGTGTGTGTGTGTGTGGAACAGGGCGGAGAGCTGAGAGATGCTGAGGACGTGGCGATGAGGCGAGCGCGGCCTTGAGGTGATGAATGGGGCAGGGGGTAAACCTGGGGGGAGAGATTACGGTGTAGCGGAATTTTCAAGGTGAGGAGGAGGAGGAGGCAAGCGCGTTTTTTTTTTTTTTTTTTCTCAGTTAGGAGGAAACTGTTGATGCTGCTGCTGCTGAGCCTGTACGTGTGAGGGTCAGAAAGGGAGAGAGAGAGAGAGAGAGAGAGAGAGAGAGAGAGAGAGAGAGAGAGAGAGAGAGAGAGAGAGCAAAGGAGAGGATGGGATAAAAGAGGAAGAAAGGAAAGGTGGAAAAGGTCCATGATACAGGGGAGGGGAAGTCGAATAGGTAGAGAGGAAGAGAGATAAGAAGGGTTCAAAAGGTAAGGGGAAAGAGGGATGGTAAGGGATCAGGGAGATAAAGGAGGGTGGGGGAAGGGGTCAAGAAGAGATGTAAGGGACAGAGAGAACATGATGGACACGGGATGATGGAACAGAAGGACCACGGTGGGAAGGGGAGAAGGATCGAGAGTGGATAGCAAGGAGCGAAAAGGGAAAAATGGAAGGCCAATAAAGGAAGAGGAGGAGGAGGAGAGTGAAAGACAGGGTTAAGAGAGGAAGGGACGGTTTTGACAAGTAAACAACCAAGATTAAGAGGGGGTGAAGAGGAGGATTTTGGGGAAGGAGAGAAAAGGAGGCAAAGGGGTCAGGGGTGAAGAATCAGGTGAGCCACAGACGGCGGGAGAGAGAGAGAGAGAGAGAGAGAGAGAGAGAGAGAGAGAGAGAGAGAGAGAGAGAGAGAGAGAGAGGTGGTGTGTGTGTGTGTGTGTGGTGGGGGGAGAGTGGTGGAGAAAAAGGGTGTTGACGTACCTATTGAGAGCTATTCAGCGCCACGTTCCGTAACACACCTGCCACGCCTCGCTCCGCAGCACCAAGAGCGTGCCAACCCCCCGTCGCGTCGTCATGGTTCATGCCAGGTGACCGGAGCGAAGGACCTCAGTCCTCGCTTGCCGCCGCCGCGCGCCTCTGTTTGAAGTCGTTGTGGCGTGCGGGGAGGTAGTGTGATGTTATACCGTATGTAAAGCAGGGGGAGCAGAGGGACTTAGGACTTAAGCTGGTTTGTAGCGGAGTTAGACCGCTATTCATAAAGAGTGGTCGGACGAGCCCCTACCACCACCACCTCCACCACATTCACCACAAGCCGGGGGCGCGGGCTCTCTTGGGCCCTGCCTGTAACGTGTGAGCTGTCTGACGCTTCACCACGCCGACAGGAATTGCTGGATGTACGGTAAATGTGAATCTATGCAGGGCATGTGTACACGTACGCAGAAACACGCGTGTCTGCGTGCCTGTCTGTCCTAACTCCCACCCCTCCCCCCATGGGTTCTCTCTCTCTCTCTCTCTCTCTCTCTCTCTCTCTCTCTCTCTCTCTCTCTCTCTCTCTCTCAGACATACGCCCGATTTTTTCATAACCTGTCTTTTACTCGCTCTTCACTGCTCACCTAGTCACCCTTCATCTCCCCATCACTTCTTCCATTCCCCTCCCTCCCTGTCTCTCTCTCTTGTATATCTCTCCCCTGTAAAGCACATGCCCCCTCACCTTCCCTTTGGCGTTATGGAAAGAGGGAGAGAGGAGGAAGGTGAAGGGGGTAGGTGTAAGGAGCCTCCCCTCTACTCCCCCGTTCCCCTTTGTGGGCGCAGCTTGCAGGGCACATGGATGGGGAGTGAAAAATAAAGACTTGTTTACGCTCCTCCTGGCGAAATTTCGTTCCATTCTTGAGGCGGTTGAACATGTTGGGGGGATGGGGGGGCCTCTCTCTCTCTCTCTCTCTCTCTCTCTCTCTCTCTCTCTCTCTCTCTCTCTCTCTCTCTCTCTCTCTCTCTCTCTCTCTCTCTCTCTTTGGGTCGTTTTCATTATACAAGTTCTCGTGAGGTCTATTGTCCGGTGTCAAGCGAAATTTCTGACCTGTGAGGTGGAGGTAAAATGAATGTAGGAATAGTGCGCCTGCGCATGGGCTGGACATTAAAAGAAATAGGGTTGGAATAGGGGCAAAGGGGCGTTGCTTCAACCAGCCCTCTCTCTCTATGCACGAGGTCACTTCCCTATTTCCTTTCTGTCGGTAGTGTATCAGCCCCTGTTCTGCCTACGTCCCTTCTACCCCACGACCTTGACCGGCAGCAGCGAGCGTGTGTGGCAGTCGCTTCCCTTAGCTTATTTGGGGAAGCCAACTGCACGAGGAGTGACCTTTATAACGCTTCACCCCCTCCCCGTAGTGGCGATGCTGTGGCTCTCTCTCTCTCTCTCTCTCTCTCTCTCTCTCCTCTCTCTCTCTCTCTCTCTCTCTCTCTCTCTCCCCCATGTTTTTTGTGCCTCTCCCACATCCTATGTCCTTTCCACCGTTAAGAATTAGGTCTGCGAAGACCCCCGAGGAACTCAAATCAACTCTGTGCATTATATATCTTTCTCATATTGTCCAGCTTTTTAGTCCCAGATGGCCTTTATTAGTTCATACTGTTGTCCGTGCCATGTCGGTATATATATATATATATATATATATATATATATATATATATATATATATATATATATATATATATATATATATAGTATTTTAGAATGAGAGTTTAATTATGAAAATATTTTTTCCAGCATTATTTGCACACTGTCGTTTTTCTTCGCATTATTGGAGACTTTAATAAGGGCAAACTCTCCATTCTTTGCGTGTACGGGGGGAAAAAAAGAAAAAAGAAGTCCGGCGTCGTGCAAAGACTCCCTCCCACTGACGCCGCTGCCTGGGCGGAGAAAATGAGCTCATCCCTCTCTTTGAAGTCTTCGAAATTCAAAATATTTTTGGAGGTTATAGAACAGTTTGAAGCCGGTGTAGAGGAGAGAGAGAGAGAGAGAGAGAGAGAGAGAGAGAGAGAGAGAGAGAGAGAGAGAGAGAGAGAGAGTGTGTGTACGATGAAAGGAAGGCTCGGGGATGTGTTGGTTAGGATCTACACAATACACTGTTGTCAGTAGCGAGCGAGCGAGCAGGCGGACGGACCGACCTCCTCCTCTTTTTTTTTTTTTCCCACACACACACACTCGTCTTTCATGTTAGACGCCCCAACGCTTAACATTTCCATGACCTTGTCCTCCTAGTGAGGTGATGCTGCATTCTCGCCCGTACGGACCCGCTCGGATGTTCGTGGGAGGAAGAACTGTTTGGCCGTTGAGTTTAAATACTGCCATCAATTTTTTTTTTTTCTTCTTTTTTTGGTTCCGTAGCCTCTTCGCGGCTGGCTGGCTGTTGGAGGCCAGGGAGATAAAGCTTGAACCAGGTGTATCGGTTAGATGGTATTGGGTTCAGTTGCTTATCGTTAAGGGAAATGCTATTATTTTGTTTATGTGACACTCTCTCTCTCTCTCTCTCTCTCTCTCTCTCTCTCTCTCTCTCTCTCTCTCTCTCTCTCTCTCTCTCTCTCGTCTAGGGAGGTAAAGAGCCAGGTGTATTGATATAACAGATAGTTAGACAGAATGCACATACGGGTTCTCAGCACTGAAGACTACATACATGTACCATCTCTTAGAGCGTTCGTCAGTGTAGACACACTATAACACTTAAGGTGAAAAAAAGAAATAATAATAACTTCAGAATTGCATTGAAAGCCGCACTACAGAAGGTCCCAAAGAAAAAGAATACAAAAAAAAAAAGAATAAAATTTCAGAAACTCGTAAAAGCGTAGCAAAGGAAAAACGAAAATAGAAAAATAAAAATTCAGGAACTACAAAGAGAGATAGAGTCCTGACAAACATCGGGGACCCCCCCAAGCCATAGTCAGCCTTTTCATAGCCAGAGACCGCTGTGTGTGAGGATCTCCTTACCAAACAGAATTTCTTAGAAGCCACACACACACACAGAGCTCATTAAGTACACATAAGGAAAACAGAACCCTTGAAAAGACCCATGTTTTCGAAAGGTAAGAGCCTCCAGAGCATGGTAGAGACGGAGAAAACAGAGCCCCCCCTCTGGAAACGTTTTTCTTTTTTTTTTTTTTTATAGAGAAACGTTTTCAGAAGCACCACTCGAGTTCATGAGACTCTCTAGAGAGACCACAGGAAACTAGGCAGGAAGACCCCCTTTTGAATGATAGAAACCTCTAGAAACCGCTGAGCATCCTACCTTGTGAATGGAAATCCCAATTAGAGAACTTTAGAACTTACTAGGGAGCAGAAACCTCTTAGAAACCAAAATAGACTGTATGAGCAGTAAGCGCTCTCTCTCTCTCTCTCTCTCTCTCTCTCTCTCTCTCTCTCTCTCTCTCTCTCTCTCTCTCTCTCTCTCTCTCCCCACACACACACACGCACAGGAGCAGGTAGGGTTTACCGCCGCCCTCCCCACTCGTTTTCTTGAAGTGTATACAAGTGGGTGTATTTTGGGGGATTAGTTTACTGAACGGCCACTCGCTCTACACTCCCTGCTCCCCCCCAACCCACCCACCCCCTCTCTCCTCAACCGTCCAGTCTAGCTCAGGCTTGACTCTCACTCCGATCATCTTAAGAGCTTAAACGCAGCTCTGTGTCACTTTTTTTTTTCGCTCCGAGATCCTTTGACTTGAGAATTTCCGTTTCACTCGACCACGTCTTTCTGTCATGTCAATATAGCCGTTGGCTATCAAGTCCAGCTTCAGCTATGATCACCTTCACTATGATCATCTTCACTATGATCACCTTCTATGATCATCTTCACTATGATCATCTTCATCTTTTTTTTTTTTTCTAATTTTCCAAAAGAAGGAACAGAGAAGGGGACCAGGTCCCTCAAAGGTCCAGTCCTCTGTTCTTAACGCTACCTCGCTAACGCGGGAAATGGCGAGTAGTATGAAAGTTCCGTTCTCATCACCAGAATAGTCCTCTTTGACATCACAGGAATAGTCGTGCTCTGATCATAAGTTGGGGTTGATCTTTTAAGTATATAAAGTTCTAAGTAGTATTACCGACCAGTCTTCTGTCTTGTTTATTTTTGCGTTCAACATAAGGTTGTTAGTAGGATCACGACTGGAGAAATTATCGTTACGTTTTTCCCAGTCAGTCTGTAATGACGCGAGAGAGAGAGAGAGAGAGAGAGAGAGAGAGAGAGAGAGAGAGAGAGAGAGAGAGAGAGAGAGAGAGAGAGAGAGAGAGGATTCCACGCGTTTTTCATCTTTGCGAGGCATTTGTATGAGGTACATATCCTCCCTTCCTGGATCATTCCTCCCTCCCAACCTCCCTAGATCAAACATGCCTCCCTTCCTAAATAGAATATGTCTCTCGTCTTAGATCAGACCTCCTTCCCTTCGTAGATCAAGCCTCCCTCCCTTCCAAGACCTAGATCAAACCTGCCTCCCTCCCTAGATCGAACCTGCCTCCCTTCCTTGATCAAACCTGCCTCCCTCCCTTGATCGAACTTGCCTCCCTCCCTTGATCGAACCTGCCTCCCTCCCTTGACCAAACCTGCCTCCCTTCCTTCCTAGATCAAACTTCCTTCACCTTCGTAGATGAAATCTCCGTCCCGTCCATCCTCCTCTCACTAGATAAAGTGTCCCCATTTCTCTTCCTTAGATCCAGCCTCTCTCCTTTACATCCAGTCTCATCCTTTTATTTTTCTCCTTTTTCTAAATCAAAAACTCCTCCTCCCTTCTTCCCCCCCCCCTCCCCATTCCTTCAATCCCGTCCAGTCCCCCCCTTTCCCATTCCCCATTTGAAGCACCGTTCCATCGCACTCCCCCCCCCCCCCCCCCCCCCCAGGAGGCCGAGTGGAAGGTGCTGCCCCAGCTAGCTAGATAATGGACTTCCGGGCGCATTCTAGACCTCTGTCTTGGAAAACCTTATTCAGCGGGAGAATTTCTCGCGCCAGGAGAGATCGTCGTCATAGCCCTTCGCCGTAGTTCTCTCTCTCTCTCTCTCTCTCTCTCTCTCTCTCTCTCTCTCTCTCTCTCTCTCTCTCTCTCTCTCTCTCGCAACCATTGTCGGTAGCGGGTAGCTCAGCACGGCGAGGAGAGAGTGAGTGAGAAAAAAAAAAGCGAGAGAGGGGGAGGGAAGGGAGGGAGGCCTCCGTGTGTTTGTGTGTGTGTGTGTGTATGTATATATATCTCTGGGGTTTGTTTATAGAAGCCCTACCCCCGTTGCACCGGCCTACCACTGACAAACTAGAGCCACTGTGTGTGTGCCCTTCGTACCCGGCCCTGCGAGACGAGTGTTGCTGTCATTGTTTGTTTACCCCCCTCCCCCACGGGGTTCACGATCACCGAGGCCCTGGTAGTTTACGGCGGAGGTAGATAGCAGATGTGAGGGGTTAAGGGAGGTGGGTAGGGAGGGTGTGTGTCACACACAGCGTTCCAGTTCATTGATGTTTCCCTCAGCATCCGTGGCAGTCGTCGCCTCAGCAGGGAGGTTCCATATCCCTAATAACCGATCACACGCCGCTACGACCGACTCCCTTCTCTCTCTCTCTCTCTCTCTCTCTCTCTCTCTCTCTCTCTCTCTCTCTCTCTCTCTCTCTCTCTCTCTCTCTCTCTCTCTCTCTCTCTCCTCTCTCTCTCTCCAGGTTCACAGGGACGGAACGTGGTCATCCCCCCCCCCCCCCCATCCCGGCCCATGAAAAGACGAACTGCGAGGAAGCCCTTCTCGTGTTCCGTCATTCGCTGCTGTAGTGGGGATGGACGCTGAGGTCAGCCCATGTAGTGACTGGCTGTTGTTGTTGTGGTTGTGGTTGTAGGTCGTTAGGTCCGCCAGGTCACCTCCTGGCTTGGGCCTTCGTCATACGGTGGGGGGCGCCCAACGCTCGCTCAGAGGATCAGACGTTAGTGGTCAAGTAGGATGATAGCGAACTGATAAGAAAAAACAAAAAAAAAGAAAAAAGA
Source organism: Panulirus ornatus (assembly GCF_036320965.1). NCBI lineage: Eukaryota > Metazoa > Arthropoda > Malacostraca > Decapoda > Palinuridae > Panulirus > Panulirus ornatus. Next base: position 9,156,547 of record NC_092261.1, on the reverse strand, counting down.
AAAAGAATCGAACTGGAAAGGATGCGAGCTGGCCAAGGGAATCCTCCTCTTCCTCCTCCTCCTCCTCTTCTTTTTCTTCCTCCTCTCTCCTCCTCCTCCTCCTCCTTCTCCTCCTCCTCCTCCTCCTCTTCCTCCTTCTCTTCTTTCTTCTCCTCTTCTTTTTCTTATACCCTGCTCCTCCTCCTCCTCCTGTTACAACGTTGAAAGTTCTGTTGCCTGGGGGGCTGGCACGTTCCCACTTGTCCCTCGCGTAACAAGGATGGGGTCTGCCTCTCTCTCTCCCTCCCTCACACTCTCTCTCTCTCCCCCCTGCCTGCCTCCATAAACTATTCCGTCGCTCATAATGACGGTGTTCACCAAGATCTGCTGACATCATCACGGTGGCCCTGGCTATTTACTGGCTTGACGTTGCCGGCGTATATATATATAATGGAGGCTTCACAGTTTTTCTCTCCCGATGTTCTTTTAGCACAACAGCTTCTCTTCCCCTCCCCCCCCCCCTCTCTCTCTCTCTCTCTCTCTCTCTCTCTCTCTCTCTCTCTCTCTCTCTCTTTCTCTTTCTCTTTCTTCCCTTTCTCCTCGCTCGTCCTACCCTCCTCTTATAGATCAATCAATTAGATTCTCCCTCTTTACGTGGGTGTGAGGAACAGCATTACCACCAATCGATCTTCCTCTCTCTCTCTCTCTCTCTCTCTCTCTCTCTCTCTCTCTCTCTCTCTCTCTCTCTCTCTCCCCCCAGTTTCATTTCCTTCCCCCTTCCTCCTCCTCTTCCCCAGCTACATTTCTACAGCCACTACACTCCTTCCACTCATCTACTCCTCCCTCCCTCCCCACCATACCTCTCCATCCGTTCCTCCATCACCTATCCAACACTTGTATCTATCCAGCACTTATTCTCCCTTCCCTCACACAGACACACACAGACACACACACACACACACACACACACACACACACACACACACACACACACACACACATATGTATCATACCCTGTAAAATACACCAGATAAGAGGCCATAAAACACAGGAACACGTTGCCGAGCGCAACTCGTACAAATAACATCAGGTTCCAGACAATACAAATGCAAAACATATTACCGGAAGGAGAGAGGGGAAAAGTTCCGCTATCATCCAGGGCATAAAATCCATTCGCCTTGGATAAAAATGCATTTGCACAATGTATGGTATGATAGCAGTCAAGGCATTTAGCCACTGCGAGTTAGGTCAGGGTTTATATAATTAAACCTTAATTGCATTTCTCTGTGTAATAACCGCTAAACCACATAGCAACAACGATTTTTTTTTTTGTGTGTGTGTTTGTTTTCTGTAGCGTTTTCTACATGTAGTTTATATAGTATAACACCCAACACGCGCATTCTCCGTCGCCCTGTATGATAAGCGCGATGTTATACAGATATAGCAAACTCATTTTGCGATTTCGCCTTCGCTGTGTGGAGGAGAAACGCACCGTTGTAGCGTAAACGGCGAAGATGGCGATGCCTTCGTCATAACTGTATTACGAAACTGTTCTAAATTCTGTGATTGGAAATGTAAAACGTCGTGTACGTGGAAAAAAAAATAGTTATGTCGTCGTATGAAGACCTGCTCCCCATTGCACCACGGCAGGTACCTCACAACCCCTCCTCTCAAGTGCACCACGGCAGGTACCCCACAACCCCTCCTCTCCAGTGCACCACGGCAGGTACCCCACAACCCCTCTCCAGTGCGCCACGGCAGGTACCCCACAACCCCTCCTCTCCAGTGCACCACGGCAGGTACCCCACAACCCCTCCTCTCCAGTGCACCACGGCAGGTACCCCACAACCCCTCCTCTCCAGTGCACCACGGCAGGTACCCCACAACCCCTCCTCTCCAGTGCGCCACAGCAGGTACCCCACAACCCCTCCTCTCCAGTGCACCACGACAGGTACCCTATTCCTCCCCTCTTCAGTATGCCTCGGCAGGTACCCCACAACCCATCCTCTTCATCATACCACAACAGGTACCTTACGTCCCCTCCCCTTTCACACATCCTCCCCACCCACAACTCCTCCCTTCTCCCCCAGCTCCCAGTCTCACATGCACACCTCCCCCGCACCCATTCTCCAACACCGATATACCTCCCCTTCTCTACCCACGTCTCTCTCCAGCACGGCTACATCCCCACCACATCTTCGGCAACACCCATTCCTCCCCCATCACATCTCCGACAACACTCATTCTCCTCCATCCCTTCCCCCACCACCATGCCCATGTTCTCACCCTATTCACACCCACTCGTTTCCTACACCTACTCTCTCTCTCTCTCCACACCCATTCCTCCCTCCTTCCTCCGCCACGTGTGCCCGTGCCAAGCCGCACTTCCCCCCCAACCACCAAACCCATTTCCTTTCACCGCATCCCCCCCCCCCCCCCCCACTCTCACCTCACCTCACCTCACCTCGTCTCACCGTCGCGGCCTCATTTTTCTTCATTATCACCCGGGCGCAGCAGCGGTGCCCCTGGTATTCTGCTTTGCCCCTCTCATTCCCCTCATTTGTCTTGCCCTGCCCCTCACTATCTGCATTATTTTTTCACTCCCAGCCGCCTCATCATCACTTAAATGACCGATATGTCCGTCACCAGGGCGCGGCTAGGGTTGAGGGGGGGTCGGTGTGTGGTGGGGTTGGTGGTGGACGTGTGGTAGTGATGGTGGACGAGGGGCGGTCAATGGTGATGGTTGGCAGTGGACGTATGGTGGTCGGTGTGTGGTGGTTGGTGGTGGACGCTGTGGTTGGTGGTGGTCGTGGTGGTGGACGTATGGTGGTCGGTGTGTGGTGGTTGGTGGTGGACGCGTGGTTGGTGGTGGTCGTGGTGATGGACGTATGGTGGTCGGTGTGCGGTGGTTGGTGGTGGACATGTGATGGTAAGAGTTGGTAAGTCGTCTACTTTGTTGGGTGAATGGTAGGCGACTGTGGATAGTGGTGAGAGTCTGGTTGTAGGCGGTGGGAAGTTGCCCCTCGTAGTGTCTGGTGGTAGGAGAGGTAGGTTGGTAGGTGGTCGTGGGTGTCTGGTAGGTGAATTCACGTCAGCTCTGCGGATGGTAGGTCGTGTTGGTTAAGTGTGATACAGGATGGCAAGGGATGGTGTTCGAAAACGAGTGGGTGTCTAATGAGTGGGTTATATGGATGGGTGTCTGGTAGATAGGTAATGGTGACAGACTGGTGTCTAGTAGATAGGTAGGTGTGGTAAGTGGATAAGGGGGATAAGTGGTGATCACTCATAAGGGCTTATCCATGGCAGGATGTGTCAATGTTTTGGTCTTTTTACTCCAGAGCTTTTGATGTCATCTTTTTTTTACGAAGTGTCGTCACTTGATGAATCATTTCTCCTTCATATATATTTTTTTTCCTCCCCCTTCCACGGGCGTCCTGCACCTGGACTTTACCTGACGACTGTCTGCCTGCTCCATTTTCGGAAATCTATGTATTTGTTTCCCTACTCCTCCTCCTCCTCCTCCTCCTCCTCCTCATGTGGGGAATTTATTCGCCTGATTAGATCGACGAGGAGGGAAATAGGAATATGCAGAATTGGGTTGTTATTTGTTATGGCGCGACGATAATCCAATTAAACTTCAATCAAGAAGGAACCTTCTCTTATTTTTGTCGATGAATTCCTCATTGTTGTTCTTGTGTGATCTGGTGCGCCTGTGTGTGTGTGTGTGTGTGTGTGTGTGTGTGTGTGTGTGTGTGTGTACATTAACAGACTGACTTTTATAATCTCTGAAGGAGTTTTTGTTATTCTGATGAGAAATGACGGATCAAGCGCCTATTGACTTGCAGTTGGCGCGAATATTTCGCTTAGCAATGCCATCTGACAGGATTTTCCACGCAGATTCTGCTCATCTTGAGGCTTTTACGAATTTTTTTTTTTTTTCCAAAAGAAGGAACACAGAAGAGGTCCAGGTGAGGATATTCCCCCAAAGGCCCAGTCCTCTGTTCTTAACGCTACCTCGCTATCGCGGGAAATAGCGAATGGTATGAAAAAAAAAAAAAAAAAAAATATATATATATATATATATATATATATATATATATATATATATATACGTGAGCAGTCTTGAAAAGATCAGAATATAGGTAATACCCCATTAAGAACGAAAAAATTCATTTTTTTTTATTTTTCTTTACACGCCATCCGTTTGATAGATTTTTTTTTTTTTTGTGTGTGTGCGTAAAGTCGAAAGAATAGAACTGTGGCAATCCCCGGAAAATTCACAGACCACTTGCTGAAGTTTAGGAGGACCAATCGGAGTGTGGCCCTTGGTAACGAGTGGAGTGTTTTTAGCGCCTATGGAACGGATGGCACCGGATGGAGATGAGTTTGAGAGAGAGAGAGAGAGAGAGAGAGAGAGAGAGAGAGAGAGAGAGAGAGAGAGAGAGAGAGAGAGAGGTGGGGATATGGTTCAGGTGCGACCAGTGGATGCAAGTGTGGGTGATGTTTTAAGACTACTGAAAGTGGTATTTGTGAAGGTTCCTCATCCACCTACACCACCCGTCCATCTAGCTCACCCATCCATTTACCCCACCCATCCATCTACCCCACCCATCTATCTACCTCACCCATCCATCTACCTCACCCATCCATCTACCCACCCATCCATCTACCTCACCCATCCATCTACCTCTCGCCACTACTACGTCGTTGGAGGAGTTTACGAGCACCACCAGTGACTCTGGGCGTGACGTGTTGATGGCTAGGCTGTCGAAAGTTTTCCTGCGGACGCTGTCTGTGTTTGGGCCGACGACGCCTTTTGATTCTCTCTCTTGTCGTGGCTGAAGATAGATCTCACGCGGCCCAAGCTCATCAGGTCAAGGTGAGGGGGGGACCAAATCAGGTCAAGGTGAGGGGGGATCAAATCGAATACTTCTTGTGGGGGGAAAAAGGAGGGGGGGGGGGGACGAAAAAGGAGTTTTACAAGCTTTTGCAACGGCAAGTGTTTTCGTCTCGCCCAGGAGGAGGTTTTGGCTTTCAGACGACGCAGGCAGGGAGTGAGTGTCCTTGCGTGTCTCGGCTCCAAACAAAGAATAGGAGCATTGCGTTCCACTTGGGCCAGTAACCTCTGTGGTTTATGGAAGGTGGCGTCTCTCGAGAGGGAGACTCATTCATGGGTTTCTCTCATCTGTCATGCATGATTATCCTGGGACCAGCTTCCTCAGAAAGTGTCCTGGTGGTACGTCTTTCCAGAAACTTGTGCGCCGCTTCCGGTAGCAGGGAAATGTGAACTACCCTTAGGGGGTAAGAAGTTCGTTGACGAGGCCGTACTTTCAGTGATACACAGCCTCGCCCAAGGTGACTTTTTCACTCTTGATTTGACCTCAGGCAATTTGAGTATATACGGAAGTCATAGATACGTGATTATCCGTTGGCATTCAGTTGAAGGGCAAGAATGGCGTGGCATTCGGAAATGGCAAGGTATGTGCGGACGGTATTCTGATTGGGTCGAACATTTTCACTTCACCGAATCCCTGTATGATGATGAGGATCATCATTGAGTGGTGGACGTAGGTGAGAGTGACTTATTGTGGTGGTGGGTGATGGATGGTGATGATGATGATGATGATGATGACGGTAATGATGGTGATAATGACGCCCCTCGCGTTGATGATGATGATGATGATGATGGTTATGCCACTGTTCGGTGATGGTTGTCGTAATAATGACGCCACTGACAGTGATGATGATGATGATGATGATGATGACGCCACTGGACAGAGATGATGATGATGACACCACCGACGATGGTGATGAAGAGGAAGCTGCTGCTTACCACGACGATCATGATGATGATGATCATGATCATGATCATGATGATGATGACAGTAGGCGACTACATGACGATCATGATGACGCGGCTGAAGGTGACCATGATGACGCGACTGAAAACGATGACGACAGTGGAAAAAAAGAAGAATTTTCTTTAAACGTTCGCCATTATTTCTCAAGGAGAGTTATTAGCGAGGAGTAATCGTCAACATTAGGCGGAATTAATTAACAGGCTTGTTTTTTTCCAAATTCCAGGACTGCACATTTTAATGAGGACAATAATGATCTTCCTTGTTACTTTTATTTCCCCACCGGAAAGCCCCTCGTACATTTTTAGTAAGTCGAGAAAATCGTCGAAAAGTAATTAATCTTACTCCGCGGGGAATGATTATATATATATATATATATATATATATATATATATATATATATATATATATATATATATATATATATATATATATATATATCTCCGACGACGTCCCCCGTCTGCCACCGACACCAACACAGGCCTCCTCGACGGTATTTACCCTGTACGCTTTT
>NC_092261.1:9077696-9147696 GCF_036320965.1 Panulirus ornatus | reverse complement strand
CAGGCTAAGGTGGACATTAGCTCAGAATATTTGTTTGTACCTAAATTTTTGTCTGTTATATTTCTATTATGTGTAAGGATTGTGTGTACCATCTTTGAATATATCGAGTGTGTGATAAATGAACATTGTCTTGAAGAGATGCCACTTTTCAGTATGATTTTCATATGCATCTCAAAATCTTGTATTTTGTAATCATTTATTTGTTCTATTGTAAGACTGTTGACTAGAATTACTCTATGTCTGTTATATAGATTTATATGCAGAGCTTACTCCTTATCAGTAAAACATTAGTATCATTTTCCTTATATGTCTAGCAATATAGGCCTCATATTCTCCCCCAGACTGTATAGTCAAAGAATTTACCATCTGCCATCTACTCCTTAATTCAAAATAACATAAAACATCCCCTTTTAGTGGCTGTGGGTAACATGCTCAACCATTTAGTTAGGTACTGAATGTTTACACAGTTTTTCTATACTTTCCGCTCAAACTGATCTTATAGAGAACCTCCCATGACTATTGTATTCAACAGCAGAATCTTCTTCTATTTTCTGTCTTATCTCTCTACGTAACCAAAACCCGTGTGTGTGTGTGTGTGTGTGTGTGTGTGTGTGTGTACAGTTCATCCAGCGGCTGTCAGTGAGTAATGTTCTTTGTTGTATTTTTTGCAGCTCTGGTGAGGCGGTATGAGGTGGAAGGGCTGGCCGGCGAGGAGGTCCACCTGCCGTGCGAGGTGGACAAGACCTCGTGTGGCGACTTCCACAGCATCAAGTGGTACAAGGGCAACGACAGGGTCTTCATCTTCTCCGAAATGGCCAACGTGAAGAGGGCTGAGGGGCCGCTCCTGGACAGGTCAGTAGAGCGAGCAAGCTGTTCGCCATGAGATTATCATTAACACTTCCCCCCATTTGCATTTTCTTTTTTCCTTTTTTTTTTTTTTTTAGCATAATTGAATAAAGCTAAACAAGGATGAAAAGGTTCGGTATTTTAAAAAAGGATTCGTTTTTGGGGTTATTTAACGCAGGGTCTCGGCTTTAATAATGACAACTCGGGCTTTTTTTTAACGTTAATATTTTAGCTGTGTCAGCTCTGTTTTAGCTGTCAGCTATGTTTTAGCAGTGTCAGCTCTCTGTTTTGGCTGTGTCAGCTCTGTTTTAATAGAGTCAGCTCTGTTTCAGCTGTGTCAGCTCTCTGTTTTAGCTGTGTCAGCTCTGTTTTAATAGAGTCAGCTCTGTTTTAGCTGTCAGCTCTGTTTAAGCTGTCAGCTTTATTTTAGCAGTGTCATCTCTCTGTTTTAGGTGTGTCAGCTCTCTGTTTTAGTTGTGTCAGCTGTCTGTTTTAGCTGTGTCGCCTCAATTTTAACAGTGTCAGCTCAGTTTTAGCAGCGTTAGCTGACACTGGTATATTTTATGGTGAAATATATAAACCATTGAAACAAAAAAAAAGGTGGGGGGGAGGGTAGAGGTTACAAAACTGCATCAAATCCCGTAAAAAAAAAAAAAAAAATATTGGGAAATCCAAAACTAGGAATTTCCTCACAAATCCTTAAAATACTCTTAGTATAAATGTATGAAATTCCCTTTGCCTATGCAAGCTCGCAAAAATCCATTAAAAGTTTACAGACAACTTCAGAAAAAATATAAATATATACATATATGAAAACTTTTATATTGACAGTCATTACGCTTTGAATATCCAAGGTGTAAATTACCATTCGGCATATATATGATATGTGTGCGCGATAGAATTATAAAAACCCTCTCTTTGATTTTTAATTAAAAACAAAAACTTCTCCGGGTATTGGAAGATGGCGGAAGTATGATGACTGTCCGTTTCATTCGTCTTGCCACCGGGTTAGTTAAAAGTCGTAAGTGACCCTAGGCATTTCCTATGCGTCTTGGATATTCAGTGTGTTGTGCAGTACGCGTTTGTAGTACATAGGGGCGTGTGTTGCGTGCGTCAGACTCTGGCTAACCCAACGGGAAGAGGCGACAGTAATACAGTGACTAGCTATTGGTTACTTAACGCTTGTTCGTTAGTTCTTAATTCATACCCATTTTGAGATGTCACCTGTAAACATCTTGTGCTGAGTTAAAGTAATCTTTCTTCTATCTTTTATTAGAACTATTGAGAAATGTCTTAATATCGCACGAGCTGAATTCATTGACTTTGGTATGTTCTCTGTTAGAATTGCTTACGATGTCTGTAAGTGTCTCGAGAGTAAAACTTACCCTCGGGAATTTTCACATTGATTTTCCAGTTATGTTTAGGTGTTGTCCATATTCGGTTTTCGTAATGGTGGTAAGGTTGATTTTATAGGGACGTCATGAGTAATGTGGTAGTGGGGATCTTGTCAGAATCGACCTGAGACAGACAGACAGGCACGAAAGACAGATAGTGTAGTCATGACTGCCATGATGATATTATCTTAGGAAAACGGTACTTGCTCAATGGTGACCTTTCCCTCCTGCAGAGTAATTGCACTTGGCAGTGACGTACACCTAGTCTGTGAGTGTGAGATGCATATTAAGGTAACCGCATTGTTCTCCAGCTCGGACATTATAGTGCTCTTTGCAGATGGCGTTGTGATGACAGAACATTTGGAAGATGTTCTGTGTATATTTTTATGAATGATAGATACTCATCTGGGTTTGTAAGAACCCCTTTCAAATCCTTGTAAGATAAACCTATGCATATTAGCGCGTGAGGCGGAAATGCGCTTTTAAGATCATCCCATTCGAGTCCCCTTCAAATCCTAATACGACAAACCTATGCATGTTAGCGCGTTAGGGGGGGAATACGCATTTAAGATCACATCACATTCGACCAGACTCGTCTTATACAAGACAACATTCCATGAAACACTTACATCCTTCTTTAAAGTCGAGGGACTGAAGGATACTTATCCTCACGGACTCCGCGAGCCCTATTGCGCCATGGACATACGAACGCATCACAGGGGCTTTCACGGACACCCGTCCCACAGGGAGTTGGATTTCCATCTGTCAGCAAGATTCTGGACGATTTGAGGAACGCTCGGCTGTGGACCGTTGAATACCTCTCCTCGCCACGCTTAAACACTGTTCCTGAAGGGCTGTGCAACACTTCTAACACCATTGCTGTTCCTGATAGGCTATGCAGCACTGTACCTCACGCACTCTCAAACACAGTGACGTGAACGTGTGTGCTACACTCTTCACACACACATAAGCACTCTTACTTTAGTGCTATGCAACACTCATCCTCACACGAACACTGTACCTGAAAGCTCCTACAACACTTTGAGACTTGACCACGCTCATCCCACGCACTCTCACGAACGTTGTTCATTCACAGTCACTGGAGGACTTTCCCTCACGAACTCTGTCATGCCTTCAAGGAACATGATCCTGATAGGGAAGTATCCAGTACATTGTGAGGTCTGTGAACACTTTTACGTATGCACAAACTTTTTCTTTTTTGGCTTCGAGCCCCCACGAAAGATATCTCTTCCGGGCCACTGAACAAAGGTACCAGGTAGTCTAACTCACTCATGGATCTGCGGATACTCTGCCTCAGTGACTCGTGAAAACCCACCATCTCAAACGCTCGGAAACACTGGTCCCTTCGCACAGATTCGACAGACACGCCCCTCACGGATTCGTAATTGCTTCCCTCCTGTGTAGACTCATAAACATTCTTTTCTTTTGGATTGATAACGGATTTGTAAACTTGAAACTCACAGCTTTTTCTCTCCAGTGGAATTTACCAACGCACTCCCTTCCCCCAGAACGGACTTCCAGTACGCCGCCAATGGCACGGACAGCAGTCTTGAGATCTTCCCGCTAAGGACGGAGGACGAGGGCATCTACAAGTGCGAGATCACGTACCTGGCTGTCCGTGACGCCTGCTCAGTGGTACAGTTCGTCAACCTCACAACGTACGGTACGTGGAACAGAGTCTGTCTGACTTCATGGTTATTTTGATTCATTCTTAGTGTAATCTCTGTTCGTTAACATATCATGATACATAGTTTACCAGTTTTTTTTTGTTTGCCATCAACGAAGACATGTAAACACAGAACACTCTCATTTCTGCCTTCTGTTCCGCTATATCCTAACGTGAATGTGTGAACAACAGCAGGTATGCGTTCAGCCATTGGGTGAGTTGTCGCAATTTTGGCCAAGATTCTCTGTTTTCATGGACTAGTAGTATATTGTAGACACACACACACACACAGAGAGAGAGAGAGAGAGAGAGAGAGAGAGAGAGAGAGAGAGAGAGAGAGAGAGAGAGAGAGAACGCCTTAAAAAAAACTTTGATCGAATTAGCGTTTAGCGCTTTCCATGCAGTGAAGGGACAGAGGAACCATCAGCATTCGCGAGCGAGTGGAGGATGTGTCACCCTCCCTCCCTCCGCGGTTCTCACGCACTCTTTATGTTTACTTATTGGTCAGACCAGAGGTTATCTTCACTACACAACTCATTTCTCCTACAGCCTCGCCTCCTCGTTTTCACTACAACCTTATCTTAACTACGCTTGACCCTCATCTTCATTACACCGTTGGCTAAACTTACCCCTAACATGACCGTCAGTGAGGTAGCTTTCAACTTAGTTAGGTCAGGCGCATCTTCCGTAAGCGTAAGTTTGGTTGCTGATTGTTGGAAAGGTAATTGATGAATGGAAATGCCAACTTTCGCCAGAGGATGCAGTCTCCCTCTGCACTTGTATACTCAACTTCACTATCACTCGTCATCATGGTTGCATCAAGGGGAGCCATTTCCTTATACCCTTGTCTTCACTATACCCTCATCTGCCCCTATATTACACCCACGTTCAGGTGGGCAAACCTTCACTCCACCCTCATCTTCCTTACCTTGACTTCATTACACCCTTTAAAGTCTGGCCAAAGGCAGTCTTCACTATACACCCTCGTCTGTTGTGAGATCAGTGGGAGAATCATATGCACCCTTCGTCTTCATTTATATACTCTCATCATCCTTATACCCTTTATCTTCACACCAGCCTTATGGGTCTGGTTACAGGCATTTTTTTGCACCATCTTCAGTGCGTATACGTACGTAATGAATTATGGCTTCATCATAGACTAATTCTGAACAAGTACAGTAAATATATCTCGATATAGTAATTCATGTTAATCTTGACTATAATATGATACTTTCAAAGTGATAACATTCCTTAGTTAATGCATCTAGACCATGATTGATCTCGATGAGTTGTTTTAAATAGGACAATAAAATATGATTACTAATTCTATCGGATCGTCATTGCGCCGTAGCGAGAGGCTACTGAGAGCCAGAGAAAGAGTTGGAAGGTCAGAGGAGCCATCCCTCGACGCAGCAAGAGGCTGCAGGCCAAAGAGATAAGGAGGATCGGAATATCGTCAGAAAACAAGTGGTCGCGACCCACACTGCGTGGCACACGGACGGAGACGCCCTCGGGTCTCAGGTTAACGTTGCACATGAAGGAGAAGCAACCAGTCCGGAAGTCCTACTAGGCCTACAATACCAGGATATCAGGACAAAGGGGAAGTTACCTGATTAATAGGCAGTTCATTATGGCCAAAATAGCCGATGTTCACCATATCAAGGTGCATATAGACTCCGGAACGAGCCTTCCCCTGATGACGCACAAGTTAGCCAAGCGACTGCGTCTTAATGTAGTCAGGCAGAGTGAGGAGCGAGTCATGATCTATGGGCGGGAACACATTCTTCGCCTCGGTCACGTAAGATGTGTGAAGGTCTGGTTGAACCTGGCGAAGTCATATCACAACGTGGATGCTTACAAGGCAACGTGCATGGGTGTAAAAGTGCTGCCGAAGGATTTCCCTAACCTACATTATGGTGCGCACTTTATCCTCGACTGCGCAACCCTGTCGCGCCGTTACATGTACCAGCACTGTGATAGCTTCCGCCCCAGCGTGTTGTTTAGGGATTCCACTCTCGTGCACAGATGGTGTCGCAAGACTTACCTCTACACGCTGGCTACTACCCTGAAGAGGGGAAAGCAGGAGACGGATGTGAATGTCCTTGTCAACACTGGTCTCGAAGAGTCTTGCGTGTCCGAGACGCTCATCTCCGGCAAACTGGGCTTGAGATCGAACACACGCGTTGACGAGGTGGCGATCCAGTCGGAACAAAGCTGGAACGTGGTGATGGAAAATTTGAAGCTTAGTCGGGACGGGTTGTTTGATGTGATGCTGGGGAATGACGTGCTCCGTCGGTATGGCTGCGTGGTCGATTATCACCACGGGAAGATTCACTTCTTCTCAGGGCAGGACCGACGCCTCTGCTTCAGGATGACGAAATGGAACGTAGAGCGATGGATACCCGAGACAAATGGTACTTGAACCATTGGTTCCTGAAGCTGATGATGGCACGCGATGCAGTAACGGTTTCACGGGGGTAGATAGGTATGGGTTGATATGAAATATTATTATTATTTTTCTTTCATTCTTTTTCAGTGTTTGGAGACTTTGCATTAAGAACGTAGTTAGTCTTCGCCTTCAAAACTTCTTTTGGCAAAGGAACTTTTTTCCTAAGGTCATCCCTTTTTGCAAGGGAACTTTCTGTCTGTGGTCAAGGTTCCTTAGCTTCCAAAATTTCTTATGTTTTCACATTTTTTTTATGATAGGAACCAGAACCTCGTAAACGTCTGTTTGAAAAGATTTCTATTTTCTGTGCATTTTTTTGACAGTAATTCTTCATGTTGTTCACAGAGGAATACATAGGAATTCAAATAACAACAGGCCACTGGGTCCTTTCGAGGCAATTTGTGATAGTTGAAGATACAGAAGCTCGCAGAACAGTGTGGTAAAACTAATTTTTTTTGTCACTTTTTCACTGTCATGAAGCATATTTCTTCTTTGTTACCGACGCCACATCACACATCGAGCAGGCAAGCCATATTGGTTAACTATTAAAATAAATGGTTGCAATTAATTTCATCACGCTTTGAGTGGTAGTTGGGAACGCTAACCGCTTGGCTATTATGTATGTGTGTGTGTGTGTGTGTGTGTGTGTGTGTGTGTGTGTGTGTGTGTGTGTGAGACCCTTACATGTCAAGTAAATGGCCTTCATTACACCCTCATCTTCACTACATCCTCTCTACGAATGGCGTGTTACATCTTCGTCTTCTGTACACTCACTACGCTACAGATCTTTAACTAAACCCCATAAGGGTTAGGTGAAGTGATGGCTGATTGGATGGAGAATCTACTCCTTTTTTTTTAGAGGGCGTTTGCCATGATTGCCGTTTCCTCTTCCTCTTTTGCAGCGCTGCCGACGTACCTCCAGCTGTCGTTCACGGACGGGTCGCCCATCGAGAACGGGACGACGGTGGGGCCCTTCGACGAAGCCACTACCCTCACCCTCGTCTGTGAGTCTGGCGACGGTAAACCCGTCGCTCGGGTGTCCTGGTTGAACGGCAGCCAAGCTCTGGCAGGTAAGGTCATGAGAATGAAGGCCACAGCATGGGAACTCGTGGGCAGACGTGGCCACGTGCAACACACACACACACACACACACACACACACACGAACACACACACACACACACACGAAAACACATGAACCCGAGACATGGGGACTTGCATTTCACATGGGAACACATGAACAAGGGACATAGGGACATGCAACACATGGGATCACATGAAGGAGGGACATGGGAAACACGGATTGTAGACATGGGATGTATATGAATACGGGACATGAAGACACAAGGACACTGGACATGTATATGAATAATGAATACGGGACATGAAGACACAAGGACACTGGACATGTATATGAATACGGGACATGAAGACATAAGGACACTGGACATGTATATGAATACGGGACATGAAGACATAAGGACACTGGACATGTATATGAATACGGGACATGAAGACACAAGGACACTGGACATGTATATGAATACGGGACATGAAGACACAAGGACACTGGACATGTATATGAATACGGGACATGAAGACACAAGGACACTGGACATGTATATGAATACGGGACATGAAGACACAAGGACACTGGACATGTATATGAATACGGGACATGAAGACACAAGGACACTGGACATGTATATGAATACGGGACATGAAGACACAAGGACACTGGACATGTATATGAATACGGGACATGAAGACACAAGGACACTGGACATGTATATGAATACGGGACATGAAGACACAAGGACACTGGACATGTATATGAATACGGGACATGAAGACACAAGGACACTGGACATGTATATGAATACGGGACATGAAGACACAAGGACACTGGACATGTATATGAATACGGGACATGAAGACACAAGGACACTGGACATGTATATGAATACGGGACATGAAGACACAAGGACACTGGACATGTATATGAATACGGGACATGAAGACACAAGGACACTGGACATGTATATGAATACGGGACATGAAGACACAAGGACACTGGACATGTATATGAATACGGGACATGAAGACACAAGGACACTGGACATGTATATGAATACGGGACATGAAGACACAAGGACACTGGACATGTATATGAATACGGGACATGAAGACACAAGGACACTGGACATGTATATGAATACGGGACATGAAGACACAAGGACACTGGACATGTATATGAATACGGGACATGAAGACACAAGGACACTGGACATGTATATGAATACGGGACATGAAGACACAAGGACACTGGACATGTATATGAATACGGGACATGAAGACACAAGGACACTGGACATGTATATGAATACGGGACATGAAGACACAAGGACACTGGACATGTATATGAATACGGGACATGAAGACACAAGGACACTGGACATGTATATGAATACGGGACATGAAGACACAAGGACACTGGACATGTATATGAATAATGAATACGGGACATGAAGACACAAGGACACTGGACATGTATATGAATACGGGACATGAAGACACAAGGACACTGGACATGTATATGAATACGGGACATGAAGACACAAGGACACTGGACATGTATATGAATAATGAATACGGGACATGAAGACACAAGGACACTGGACATGTATATGAATACGGGACATGAAGACACAAGGACACTGGACATGTATATGAATACGGGACATGAAGACACAAGGACACTGGACATGTATATGAATACGGGACATGAAGACACAAGGACACTGGACATGTATATGAATACGGGACATGAAGACACAAGGACACTGGACATGTATATGAATACGGGACATGAAGACACAAGGACACTGGACATGTATATGAATACGGGACATGAAGACACAAGGACACTGGACATGTATATGAATACGGGACATGAAGACACAAGGACACTGGACATGTATATGAATACGGGACATGAAGACACAAGGACACTGGACATGTATATGAATACGGGACATGAAGACACAAGGACACTGGACATGTATATGAATACGGGACATGAAGACACAAGGACACTGGACATGTATATGAATACGGGACATGAAGACACAAGGACACTGGACATGTATATGAATACGGGACATGAAGACACAAGGACACTGGACATGTATATGAATACGGGACATGAAGACACAAGGACACTGGACATGTATATGAATACGGGACATGAAGACACAAGGACACTGGACATGTATATGAATACGGGACATGAAGACACAAGGACACTGGACATGTATATGAATACGGGACATGAAGACACAAGGACACTGGACATGTATATGAATACGGGACATGAAGACACAAGGACACTGGACATGTATATGAATACGGGACATGAAGACACAAGGACACTGGACATGTATATGAATACGGGACATGAAGACACAAGGACACTGGACATGTATATGAATACGGGACATGAAGACACAAGGACACTGGACATGTATATGAATACGGGACATGAAGACACAAGGACACTGGACATGTATATGAATACGGGACATGAAGACACAAGGACACTGGACATGTATATGAATACGGGACATGAAGACACAAGGACACTGGACATGTATATGAATACGGGACATGAAGACACAAGGACACTGGACATGTATATGAATACGGGACATGAAGACACAAGGACACTGGACATGTATATGAATACGGGACATGAAGACACAAGGACACTGGACATGTATATGAATACGGGACATGAAGACACAAGGACACTGGACATGTATATGAATACGGGACATGAAGACACAAGGACACTGGACATGTATATGAATACGGGACATGAAGACACAAGGACACTGGACATGTATATGAATACGGGACATGAAGACACAAGGACACTGGACATGTATATGAATACGGGACATGAAGACACAAGGACACTGGACATGTATATGAATACGGGACATGAAGACACAAGGACACTGGACATGTATATGAATACGGGACATGAAGACACAAGGACACTGGACATGTATATGAATACGGGACATGAAGACACAAGGACACTGGACATGTATATGAATACGGGACATGAAGACACAAGGACACTGGACATGTATATGAATACGGGACATGAAGACACAAGGACACTGGACATGTATATGAATACGGGACATGAAGACACAAGGACACTGGACATGTATATGAATAATGAATACGGGACATGAAGACACAAGGACACTGGACATGTATATGAATACGTGAGCACACACTGGGGGGGAGAGATGATACCAGCCTTAGCAGCAGCAGCTGCTTCTGCTGCTGCTCTTGCTGCCAACGCCACTTGGTGGTTGACCAGGAGTCATCATCATGCTAGGGAGTGTGTGTATCTCTGTGCTCAAAGAGTGTGTCTTGGTCCACTTGCTCAATAAAAGAGGCTGGAGGAACCACTGTTTTCCCTTGTACTTGATAACCATCTGACTGTTACAAGAGACGAGGCTGAAATGTAATTCAATATATACGTCTTAAGTGAGATCACTTGGTTTTGTATGTATTTTTTTTTTTTTGTAGTATTCTTAGGGTAATAGTGATTATGATTGTTGATCGTACTGATTTGTCATAGTGATTAATCATGCTGTCTGAGCTTTAGAAACTTTTTCTCTTCTGTGACTGATTGGTGAGTCACGCGACCTGACCCACAACATGACCCATGTTCTTCTCACGACATGACCTGTGACCTGCTCCGCAACATGTCCCGTGACCTGACCACCCACCCCCCATAACATTATCTGTGACCTTCACACATCATGATGACCCATGTCCTCACTGCCCATGACACTACACGTGCCCCGCCCCACAACGTGACACGTGACGTGCCCCACCCCCCCGTAACATCACCTGTGACCCGCCCCACAACATGACCCATGACCCCCCCCGTAACATCACCTGTGACCCGCCCCACAACATGACCCGTGACCTACCACCCCCCCGTAACATCACCTGTGACCCGCCCCACAACATGACACGTAACCTGCGCCCCCCCGTAACATCACCTGTGACCCGCCCCACAACATGACACGTAACCTCCCCCCCCATAACATCACCTGTGACCCGCCCCAGAACATGACCCGTCACCCTGTCCCCACCGTTCACAGTGCCGCCGCTGAGCGTGACGGTGACGGGCGCGGAGTCGGCGACGTACGAAGGGGAGGCTGTGACGCTCACGTGCTTGGCGCGGGGCGCGCGACCGGCCGCCACCGTCACGTGGTACAACGGCTCCGTGCCCGTCCAGGAGGCGCCCACCACCGTCAACGTGCAGGTACGTGGCCCGGGCTAGGCACTGTGGTAAGGGAGGAAGGGAGGGGGGGAAAAAGAGGAAGACAAGGGGGGAGAAGGAGAGGGAAAAGAAAAAGAGGTAGTGGAAAAAGGCTGGATTGATAAGGGAGAAGATGATGGATTGATAAGGGAGAAGATGATGGATTGATAAGGGAGAAGATGATGGATTGATAAGGGAGAAATGTTTGGGGGAGGGGGGAGTTTAGTGATGATCGTGAGAAGGGAGGGATTTGAAAGGGAAAGAGATGAAGGGAGTGATGTAGATGAACACAGGCGCCCCTCTGGAGGGGAGCCAGAGGAAAACTTTGAGTGATCACGATCGTTCAAACGTGGCCTGTGCCACACACAGCTGACTGACGGAGAAGCTTCAGTAATGATATGATACACCCAATTATTCATCGCTTCCAGATGATAACCTCTTCTAAACTGGAAGCACAGGCGCCTTACGGTTCCCTTTTGCTGCGTTCTAACATTTAAACACAGGCGCCTTACGGTTCCTTTTGCTGCGTTCTAAAATTTAAACAAAGGCGCCTTACGGTTTCCTTTTGCTGCGTTCTAAACTTTAAGCACAGGCGCCTTACGGTTCCTTTTGCTGCGTTCGTTGCAGCGGCGTCTTGTTGCAGTGCACTGCAACTCCCTCCCCTTGAGCTTGTAAACTCCGCCGTTACAGCCCAAGTTTTGAAGAAGAAAACAAAAGGGAGTTTCTCCTGATTCCACTTGATGCTGCACCGCGCTTCACCAATTGGTTTCGAATCCCCTCTAGTGCCGTATAATGCCTCTCCTGAGTTTTCATTATAATGATATATTATTTTAATCCATCTATACGTACTCCGTAGTACCGTTTTATCCGCGCTTCCTTAAGGAGGCCAGTAGCGCTTCTAAACTTCCACTGCAGCAGTTGTTAAGCTCCTTACACGTCTTGATCTTGGGATCAAACTGGGGGGGTTTTGGAAGTAGAAAATGAAGAAGAGAGTTTCTCCCTTAAATGGGTCAGTGGTGCGCGGTGTGTGTGTGTGTGTGTGTGTGTGTGTGTGCTGGAAGATACAAGTGACTTAAGAGCACAGTGCGTACCACGAGAAGCTGACTGGGTTAATCTGAACTCTGATGACTCTTTGAATTCTTCTTGAAGCGTAGATGAGGTCATAGTGGTTCTTGATGATGCACTAACTCTTGTCCAAGGAGGGAGAGAGAGAGAGAGAGAGAGAGAGAGAGAGAGAGAGAGAGAGAGAGAGAGAGAGAGAGAGAGACAACCGTTTCGTAATCCCTTACAGACGACGATGCGATCACTCGTACAACGCGACGTTACGACCCTAACGTATGAAGGAGGCTTGTCCGTCGTGCTCGACCCTAGAATATGCGTGGCTTGTCGTCGTGCTCGAGGATCGTACTGACGTGCTTTTTACCGTCGTGCTCGAGGATCATACCGTCGTGTCCACGTAATCTTGAACCTTCGGGCTCGGATCTTCAGTGAGAGTTTGCAGTACATAAATTTCCAGATGTGTAATCACATGCCTCAGTTGTTATTTTTTCTGATAGATGTCGTTTCATACTCTCTTCATGGCTGGGATGAGCATTGGGGAACAATCACAATGCGTTGCTCAGAAAGCTTAAGAAAGCGCCCTTAGCAATGTGGCTGTGTAAGAGTTTTTACCCAGTGATTCGAGAGTTGACTGCACTAAGTCTTACGAAATATGTAGCGGCAGATTTTCCCATTGGCTTATGTGAAGAGGAAAATAGAATCTATGAATCACGGGGACTTAGGTTTAAATCCTCTCTTTCGTGGTTCAGTCCCCTTGAACTTCCTGGACAGCAGTGTTGGGATTATACTTGAACCAGTAGAGCCATTTCTGAGGTCAGGGAATGAGATGTATCCCTTCCTGGCCGTGGGAATTTTGGTAGTGCAAGATCGCGTTCTGTACTTAGCTGGTCCTAAGACTAGGATGGGGATATACTCGTAAAATTGGTAGCTTTACGAGAGAAGCTGTTTATATAGTCAACTGGTCAAAGTAGTAACATAAGTTTAGGCAGTGTGTGTATATATATATATATATATATATATATATATATATATATATATATATACACACACACACACACACACTTCAATTTAGATACCTTTTGACATCAAGAAATTCATTGGTTCCTTACTACCTTTCATGTAACAACAAAACACTCACAACCCGTATGACCATAGCTGGTCTCTTAAGTATTGCAATCTCACACGAGTCCCTTCACTTTGTGATGAAAACCCCCTGTGAGTAAACTGACCCAGAAGGATATTAATTGTTGTATCTGTTCCTGCCCTGCTGACTGGCTGCCTGCCTGCCTGCCCTTCTTCACCACCGTCAGGAGGACTCGAGTGAAATCCATCTCGTAAGTTTGATCAAACTGTTTGTTCTTTGCAAGAGGCAGCAGGAGCAGGGTAGGGCCAGAGAGTGGGTGCGCCTGCCAGCGCTCTGGTTTGTCTTTTACCTCACGACTCGCACTGTGCAGTCAAAAAAAAAAGAAAAAAAAAGGAGGGGGAGGGAAATGCTTTTTATGTCATCGTTGCGTGGTGCGGGAAGTGAGTGGTAAAAGACTTTTTTTTTTCGGTCTCGCGATTCTTCTTCGGGTGTTGTTTTGGGTCTCCGTTCTCTTGACGTTGTGGAACCTATCACGAGCCGTTCCACACCCGCTGTGACGACAGATTCTACCTGTCGATCATTAACCCATTACGGACGGAGCGCAGCCGTTGCCCCACTCTCAATACAGTATGGCACGCGGTCATTTGTGGTCTCACCAGTGGACGTTGTGGTCCTACTTGTGGGAAGTTGTAACCTCTCGAGTACAACGGTACAACCAACCCTCCCCTCCTTAAGCACAACGGTACAACAGCAGCCTCCCTTGAGCACAACGGTACAACAGCCCTTGATTATAAGGGTCTGACCTTTGACCCAACCCTTAAGGGTAATATCAAAGGACGAGTCATGATGTCTGTAGGTCTTTTACCGTCGTGCTAAAGGGATGTATGTGTTTGTGTGTTTGTTTGTTTGTGTGTGTGTGTGTGTGTGGATACATCGGCTTGTTTGTGAAGCTTCGCTTAACGTCACAGTTCATACGCTTGGAATAGGTCGATGAATTTTCCTCGGGCGTGTAATGAAACGCTGCAAATAATCTTAATTGACTAATTGAATGCTGATGACGCATGACCCGCGATCTTTAAAACCACTTGAGCACGACTGCATGACCTTTTGATAAGGCCCTTAAGGGTTAGGGCAAAGGTCACGTCACCGTCATTGCCAGAGGTCGTGCCGTCGTGCTCAAAGGGGGTCGTACCGTCGTGCTCAAGGGGCCGTGCCGTCGCAACCAGAAGGTTAATATAGTGCCATACAAGTGTCTTAACTCATGTCAGAGTGTAGAACTGTTATTATGCTGTTAGTACTATGTAATAACACATTTTTCGACATGTTAGTTTACTTTTTGCACACCGATGTACTTCCTCTATAACATCTTAATAAGAAGAGTTAAATAATCTGTGAACCTCTGCATGTTCATCCCTTGTTTTGCCTAAACTGTTAGAAATGACTTTAGCGAGTGAGCTTTTTGGTTAACAGATCCCGTTTTCCTCTCTGGCCGAGAACGATCGCCGAAGCTCATGCTGACGCGGACGTTTTCGAAACCTCCCGCAGAATTACTGACCTCAGCCAGCCTTACCCAGGACACATTGTTAATCTAACGTTTCTCCTCTTTTTCTCTTCTTGCCTCCGTTTTCCAGACTGACGGCACGTACGAGACCCAGAGTCGCTTGAACTTCAAGGTCACGCGCTTCGAAAATGGGAAGACCTTCTCGTGCGAGGCGACCAACGTTGTGCTGGAGAACAGGAACCAGGAGCCGATGGAGAATATGGTCACCCTCGACGTCCACTGTAAGTTGATGGCGGTGCGAGAGGCGTCGCCTCTGGCGCCCACAGATGTTTGGGGTGGTAGTGGTGACCAGAAGGGATGGAGGGGGGGTGTCTTGTTTGTAGTTCTGGTTTAACCAGTTTGTTTTACTAGTTTGTTATGTGTTAATGGAATTGTATCTTCAGATTCTCTTCTGCCCTGCTTACCAAGACATTTAAGGATTCCTCTCCCCTTTTCGGAAACCATTTGATATATAACTGACTGTTATATTTCTCTCTTGTGTCTCCCCTGATGATGTGATTATTACACGAAAGTGCACTTGGGAACTTATCGTGTTTCATTTTCCCCGTGGACTCATAGGAATATCTTGATCACGCGCAAAATTGTGATCCTTTCCAATATATATATATATATATATATATATATATATATATATATATATATATATATATATATATATACATACACTTTTAGAAGGGCTTGACTGTACTGTAATGGAGGTGTGCGTCACTATGACGGTGACGGTGTGTGTTTGTTCCCGCAGACGCTCCCATCGTGCGGGTCAGTCCAGAGAACATCACGGTCAACGAGTCTATGGACGTCCTCATTTTCTGCCAGTACAACGCCAACCCGCCCGAGCTCACCTACGTCTACTGGTAAGTCTGGGTTGCGTGCAGGTGACAGTTTTCGTGGCGTTTACGCCTAGGGAGTATTTTGCGTCAAGCGTTCATATAAGAAATATTGTGAATAGACAGTGTAACAGTAGTATTGGTTGGTAAGTTATAATGACCGTTTGAACAAACGCAGTTGATGATTTAGAGAAATAAGATTAGGGGGAATGACAGGCAGTTCATTGATTTTAAGTTACTTCACTACCCCTTTCTTGGTGTTCCTATGCGGCTTTTCATTAATTTTTCATCAAAATTGAGTAAAGCTTTGAATGCATCAGGTAAATGGCGACAGTTATGTTTGTCTCAAGTTTGAATTGACAACATGCGAGTGAACGCGTTCATGGACGTGATGTGCCAGCGCTCGCCAGAGACCATGATTAAAAAGCATATCCATTTCGTATTTAGCCTAGTAGAAAATAAGGAAATATGACGTAAAATGGTATGTTAGTGAATACGTTTGTGTATTTGATATTCATGATGAATTATCAAATAGGATTTTTTAATCCCGAAAGATTTAATGTTGCAGAATTATTATATATTTTAGAATTACCCAAATACAATTATGGCATGGAAACTATACACAGATAGACGAGAATACTGGCGATATATTGCACAGATCTGATTGCCGCCCGAGAGGAGAGGCACGGTTAATGCATTAGTTATTTCATGGCAGTGATGGAGGTCGACCAAGTGTTGTCCTTCATGACCACAAGAACGATTCCTTCCCCGATCATTGGTCACGTCCGCCTCCCACGTAACAACGCTGATGAAGCCAGCCATCATTCGCAGTGTAACCTCCTCATCTTTGCCCCTCTTGATGTCGGTGGGTTGACTCGATAGGATCAAAGGGTTTAGAAGAGGCTGGACATTGATGATTGATTGTACGACGTGGTCGAGACAGAGAGAGAGAGGGAGAGAGACCTTAGCTATTAATATCAAGTAACTATGACAAGATTTTGCCCAGGAAATAAGGCTAGTTTATAGATTGTAGGAAGCGTAATTAAAGCTTATGCTCATTAAGCGCAACGCTAAAAGTCACCTTTAAAAGCTCCTTTTGTAATTGTGTAGCTTGCTGAAAGAAATCACATAGAAAATGGGAAGTGTTTGTGATTGCAGAAAACTCGTTTTTAGGGATTACGATCTTAACCATAGTTTTTTTTTCTACTTTAGGTGTAGATGGTTGGGGATAATTCATGCTTTAAAAGATAGATATTTACATCTATGGTGACTGCACAATATACATTTCACTAGTTTATTTTGCTAATTTCGGTTTTTATAGGTTATATCCACAATTTTGACAAACCGTATCCCAAACGATATTTTGGGTTTTCTTTCTCCTGCACTTATTTCAGTTACTTCGAATTATATTAATGATTGTATGCGCTCGATTAGGAAGAAAAAAAAATCTAAAGACAAGTGGTCAGTTTCCGCGAATAGAAAAGCAAAACTTTAATCTTCTTGTAATGAGTGATTACCACGAAAATAAAATGTTTTGCGTGCTATACATGAATATTATCGTAAAATAGATTCGTGTAACAGTGCTTGCGTGCATTCTCATATGCACATAATGTCTAGCACAAGTAATGTGAAGAAAACATGGACACACACACACACACTTTTTCTCTCAGTTGGGCTTGATTCTTTTACGGTAGGTTATCCTAGCTGAGGATGGCTACAGTATTTTGCAAACGTAACATTGCATGAAAATGTATTCTGTCGTTTGACACTTGTGTGGTCCTAAATACATACAAGAAAGAGCTCTAACACCGAATATATGGTAGCATTTTTATTTGCATTAGCTTCGATTAAGTACAGTGATTACCAATAACTTTGATTAAATATAATGATGATCCTAGAAATTGGATTGCAAAACTGAATGCAAGGTATACTTCACTGCCAAGAGGGAGGGAGACACATCCACGAACAAAAGTGGAAGTAAGACGAATTTTCCAATAGTTTACTGATCTATGAAATGTTGCAATCTAAGTTTTTTCTTCGTCTTTTTCAAATGTAAAACGTACCCACGAGTTCCTCCATGAGCCATGGTTGGAACTTTGCGCGCGCAGTCAAATAGTGAAAACTTTGCAGACGACACGCGCGATGGTGTCGCCATCTGTCCGTGGGTAAACATGACTAAAGTGAGACTGGTTAGTGTTGGTGTGCCATGTGACTAGTGAGGGCACGCGAGATTTTCGGCAGCTTTTTTTTGGTGCTTAACGATCATGGCGGTGATAGAGCTAGTCTATAACATAATGCCTATTGTACTAGGTACCAAGATATTCGACAAGTGGATGTTGCGGGGACGTCAGACAAGTACGGCAATGGGAACGTGGACCATCCCTCACTGCTGATCAAGAACAGCTCGGCGGCCGACATGGGCGAGTACACCTGCCGGGTCTCCAATGCCGTGGGCGCCTCCGATGTCATCAACTCCGCCTTCGTCAGCGTCCAGTGTGAGTAGCCATTAAGATAGGCCGGGTTGTGGGGCCCTGTTTCCATGAATTTCGAAAGAGGTGATATGTTTTTCTTCAATATATGCTCGGGTACGTGTGCTAACAATCCGACAGTGTTTACTGACTGGGTAATTCCAGCTTGTTGGTGTTGGTTGATGGTGGACAAAAGGACTAGAATGGCATACTGGGGTTAGGCGTAGAGTGTTGTTTTACAGGTAAAGAAGATTTATCTACATGAATCACATGTTTGGTTCATTGTTTTACTTGTATGTCACCTAGGTTGGGGAGGGGGGGGTGTAGTTCAAGATGTTACTAGTGTTACGGGGATGTTTTTAAAGAGACGACTAATCCATGTAACGCTTAGTTTTATTTTGTTATCGGAATTGTACAGTTACATAATGTTTTCGAATGGAGTGAAAAGATGTAACTGGAAATTTATTTTTTCACATATGCAGAGCGGTGACGCCACTCGCCTATATTCATCTTTATGATATATGCATCACTCTTACCTGTAGTCACAAGAATATAGCTATAAAACATGAAAGAATAACTTAATCATATCATTATGATGTTATTGTGTACTTGGTTTCATAATTCCATGTTTAGTAAACACGTGCAAGATTGATGACATCCCTTTGAGCCAATTTGTAGGTATCCCGAGTGTGAGGGGTTTGTGATGC
The DNA here is from genome assembly GCF_036320965.1 of Panulirus ornatus. Classification (NCBI taxonomy): domain Eukaryota; kingdom Metazoa; phylum Arthropoda; class Malacostraca; order Decapoda; family Palinuridae; genus Panulirus; species Panulirus ornatus. The sequence continues at coordinate 9,128,265 of NC_092261.1, read as the reverse complement.
TTTTTCGTGAAGCTGCTTGATGTTGTGAAAACAGTTTTGGATTGCACACACACATACACACACACACACACACACACACACGCGCGCGCGCGCGCACTTTACGTTCATGATTTTTTTCTTTAACTGTCAGCTTCGATATCAGGAGTTTCATAATGTACTTGCATGTCCTTGCTCTGAGTTGCAGTAGTAACTGATACTAGCAATTACGCCCATTTTAATTGTCTACGTGATTCATTCCGTTATTAGTGCGATGTTTTTTTTAACGATTTATCTCCCTAGATTTAAGACTATTGGTAAAGTGTCTGCCAGAGCAGTTTATGGGCTAAGGTGTGAAACTTTTTAGATTATGGAACGGATGTTTACGTATCTAAACTAATTTTATATGATACTGGGGACTGTTCCTCTGAGGGAAAGCTGTGCGTCTCCCGTTGCTTTTTCCCTGAGCGGTCATTTGTGTGTCGTGTGTGAGTCAGCATCAGGTAAGACCCGGCATTAACAAGGTCATTTTCGTATCACAGATCGGCCGCAGGTCCAGGTGCTAATGGACCCGACGGAGCCAGTGTCCCAGGAGGAGAGTGTCAATGTGACGCTTATCTGTGATGTCGTGCGGGCCAACCCAGACTACCTGATTCGCGTCCGCTGGTACCTGGACGGGGAACTGCTGAAGGTGGGTACATCGATTAACATCTGATAGGGGTGGATATGCGTGACATTTGTCTTTATCAGTTGCACGTAGGAAAATATTTCGCTGAGAAATAGTCTGCTTTCGCCAGACTCAGAATAGGACATAGAAATATTTAATCCGATTTAATATTTCAAAGTTCGTCTCTTCCTGTTCCAGGAACTGCCGGAGTGCGACGGCAACTCTTCACTGTACGGCAGCAACTCCGAGCTGTGCGACATCGACCCTTCCAGACTGCTGCTGGAGAACGTCTTCAAGGACTTCCACGGGAACTACTCCTGTGAGGGCATGAATGACGCCGGCTGGGGCGCCAGATCCAACGCGGCTGAATTGATTGTCCATTATCCGCCAGGACAGGCCTTCATTACCTACCAGTCACCTATGGTTATCAAGGTGCGTCCACTTATCACTGCTTCCTCCTACTTCACCGTTTAGTAACTGGGGTTTTATGAGCAGGTTATGATTTTATGATATGCATCAGATGTTTCCCTGCGTGGAGTGGACAGAGTTTTTCATGTAGGTAGTATATTCTTTTTCACTGAATTTATCGCAGTGTTTCTGTTTAGTAAATAGCAAATGCCAGGAATTATTTCACATTTTCCACAAAGTGTTCAAGCATTTTTTCCCCGGAAGGATTCAAGCACCCTTCTGTACACTAAAATCCTTCGTATTTGTTAGAGGACACCAAAAGTTTTTTCCTCCCTTGTTTTTATACCCGTCTTTACACATTTTCATAGTTAAGGGTTCAAAGCACAGTCTTTACTACCTCACATTTACTTCGTCAAAGGTTCTAAGCACAGCCCATACTACCTCAAGTATTTTCTTAGTTTCTATACATAGTCCATGTAGCCTCAATTTTTTTTTCCCTAAGATGCTAAATACATACCATCCTACCTCACATTTTCTTTTTCCCTAAATCCTTTCTGTTTTCTTTTTCATTAGGGCCTTTCCTTGGAGTTAACCTGCAACGTGGAGGACCCAGGACGACCCGCAGCCACGACCTTCAAGTGGTACCGAGGGTCACACCTGGTGCCTGACGAGACCTCGGCCACGTGGACGATCAACCCGGTTTCCCTCGAGACGCAAGATAACTTCACGTGCGTCCCCGTCAACATCGAGGGCGAGGGGAGGAGAGCCACCGTCGAAATTGATGTCCTAGGTGAGTTTGGTTTGCGGAGGGAGTAGCGATGATCCGGTCGGTTTGACGCTGTAGGTTGGGTAGTGTGATGCTTGTAGGCTCATTGAGTGGCTTGGTGCTGAAGATTGATGTTCCGAAAGCTATGGTTATGTTAATGTTCGAGTAGCTTGATGCTGTAGGGACGGTTAATGGTCTGGACTTTGATGCTCATGACTTAACGCAGTGGTTGATTGGTGATGATGTATTTTGACATGCATTTTTGTTGATGGAGGATTGTGTGTGATGTAGAGGAGTGTTGTAGGTAAGTGATGATGTTCCCATTGCCTGTGTCATGTGTTTGTGTCTTTAGGGTGTTACAAGAGTATAATTGCCGTTTCGGACGTTGCATAGGCGATTTTAGGACCCTTCCATTCCATTTCTTCCGTAAATTATAACTTTCATAGGAAATTAGGGTACTGTTGTTATATCATTATATTTTTAAGTCTACGACGGCTTCTGTTTGTTCGTATGTTGGTTGCTAGCTGCAGTACGCATGCTCAAGAGTCAGACGCATGCGCGTTTGGTCTCTGAACATTAATTGGCCGGTAGGAATTTGTATCTACCAATCACAGATCGATATAGGCCTCCGCCCCCCCCCCCCCCCCCATTCCACCCCCGCGGTTGAATTTGTCATCAGTTACGCCATGTTTTCCATGTGGAGTGTCTGTGATCTTGCCTATTCCGAGACTATGGCCAAGATTTTTTTTCACATTATTTTGATAAAGATGGCGAAGTGGTGAAATTTTATCCAAGAACATGGTGTCCCCCATACTGAAGTGAATTGGATCCAGTCTTGCAGTTAGCGAACTGATAAACATATGTGGTGTTGTAGCAAATTCCTATACGTAAGGAAAAGTGTAATTATCAAGTGTCACATTTTAAAGGAGCTTTTGTCGGTGGTGCATATCTGGAGCTGTGGAAATTGATTTGTTCATCACTGGCTCCATAAAGTCTAGGATCATCGTACCGTTAAGTCTGAACCCGTCTCCCAATACGAGTGTCGACTGGCGTAGTTTCTGTTGGGAAGTGACTCATTACTGGTTTGACCGTCAGCAGCCAGTAGGAGGCCCTGGTATTGTTGTGGAAATTGACCAGTCGCAATTTGGAAAGAGGAAATACGAGAGAGGCCGTGCCCAGAGTGACATCTGGGTGTTTGACGGCATTGAGAGAGGCCAGTCCAAGAAGTTTTGCGTCATTCCTCTCCTATAAACTGTTGCCCGTCAGCTGCCAAACTGATTCCTCTAAACAAGCAGTATATGCGGCCTGGAACAAATTATGAGCGACGAGTGGGCAACGTACAACAGCTTGAAGAATGACGGGTTCGTACGACCACCTTGTGATCAACCGCTCCGAGAATTTTGTTGATCAACAATTAGTCCAGTATCCACACCCAGAGTATCCAGCGTTTGTGGAGAGGATATTAATGGCAACTAGTCCGACTACTTCAAGCAGTACTTGGCGCGATACTAGTTCGCCTCACAGTTCAGCGAGGAGAGGCTTAGACACCAGTTTTTCGTCACTGCTAGCAAGCTCTCCCCCCACAGTCAGAGAAACAGTGGCCAGTGCGATTTAGGGGTGACGAGGAGGAGTTTAATCAAGGTAAGCAAACTGGTGCATAGGTTACGGGAGGGCACGTTAGGCCCTGGCTAGTTTAGGTTTGGGCTGATTGGAATTGTTTTTCCGATTTTTGTTTTAAATTTTTTAAACATTTATTATCTTCATATCTATCGCAAATCTCTTCGTTATGCTATTTCCTCCGCCCATAACCTAGGTTCCTATTGGGGGGTCCTCTATTATCGTTGAATAAAAGGGGATATTTCAAAAGAGTCATTTATTGTTGGATGGAAGGTTAGAATCTTGCAAAACATCTTCAAAAAACATTGGAAAACAATTTCAACTCCCATGCAGAACGTCTGAAACGGTAATTATGTAATAAGTTCGTGTGCTCTGTAGAGAAGGATGCTTATTTTGGTTTGTCATGATGTGAAGTGTTGATTTGTGTTATGTTAATCATGTCTGTGTGGTGTCGGCTCGTTTTACTGTTGTTTTGGGTGTGGTGTGGGGGCTTTGATACACTTGTTTGAGGGTCTTGATGTACAGATGTTGATATAGATGAGTTCGTGGTGATTTTGTTGTTGCTGTGGGCGAGGCCTGACGTGTCTGATTTTAGGAAGGTTTCGAAAGATACTGCTAGCGAGTACTGTTATTGAAAGTGTTTATGATGTATACAGTCTAAGACAGCTATCTTCCCTGTATTTTCCGATGATTAGTTAAACCTGTCGAAACACTGAGACTCAACTAGTGACATATGGTTGGTGGGTATACCTGATTAGTTGGAAGTTTCGGGTTCCCATTCGGATAGTGTTTTGAAACATTCGAGCATGATCACTGTTCATAATTTAGAAACTCGACAGCTTAAATTTTTTTTATAGAACGACGTAAAGCAGCTTGTTTCACGGGTACTAGGCCTGCCGCCTGTACATAAATGTCACAGACACGTGTGTAGATTGGCTCAACCTTTCCGTTAAGTTTTCATCCAAATCAGGGGAGACAGTTGTGTTTTGATTGTGCATGGTTAGAAATGGACATGTGATGCCCTGTGTAGAGATAGATATGTTATCTATCGGTAGCAGCTACCATGGTGAGGTATTTTGCTCCGGTCTGTAGGTGATCTAGTGATCAATCGAGGATGTAGGTATCGTTAGGGACAGTGTAATGTTTTGTACGGCACCAGGTTAGGGGAGAATCCTTGCACTGGAAGTCTGGCGCAGTAACGCGTGTCATAAGCATATGGTTACATTTTCCTTTATAGACACTTAGACACTTAGGCATATGTATACGAGTGCGTAGATTCATTCGGCCTGTAATTAGAGATTAAGCTCAATTTAACATATGACTCATTTTACTTGTGGGCAGAGTACTTAGTGTGTCGTTTTGGGGATTAATTTCTAATTAGTTTTTTTTTCGCTCTTCGTTTTAGTAAATTATAGTTGAGTATAGCGTTGACCTTTTCGTTACCCCTTCTCGGTGAGCAAAACGGATCACATGATGATCCCATAGAAATTCCTTCCAGGATGTGACATTAATTTAATTACACTGTCTCGCGTGTTCGTTGAGATGATGATTAATGATGAAGACGCAATTTCTTTTTTTATTACCCTTTAATTAGCTGATCAAGATGCTAGACTGAGCCTGTAATTAACCGTATCTGAAATATATCTGCAATTACCTGTCTTTCCCCTAATTATCAACAGTCACACGACCCTTCGAAGGTTAATATTTCACTGCTCTCCCTTGATCACCATGACATTGGTCGTAAACATTTCACGCAACCAACCATCACTGTACAACTGCCTTTAATTAGCTGTAGGGAATTACGTGTAATAGAATAGGAGTGGGTGACTTGGTTTAATTATACCGAGGAACGCAACTGGCGAATCGTTCTCACCTGTTCATCTTCCTCCCGTAGCTGCGCCGGCCTTCATCGACCGCCTCCCACCGTACCACGGGGCCCTGATGAACTCGGTAAGGTGTCGCTCTCCTGCCGGGTGGAGTGTTCCCCGCTCTGCACCATAGCCTGGTTCAAGGACGACCTTCCCCTCCTGAACGACACGCACTACAAGGTCACGAGTAAAACCATGCGGCCAGACCCTCCCTCCGGGTAGGTATTGATACCATGATGCAAGCTAACCTCTTGGGCATTACGTTGCGATCCTTGGATATGACGGCATGGCATTTCACCCTCAAGTTTTAGGTCAAAGGCCAGGCTGTCATACAAAAGTTTTGTACCGTAGTGTTCAAGGGTTAAGTATGTTAGTGTTCATTGTCTCTCACACAGCTATCTATAACTTTTGCAAAAGTGTGTGGATGCGTATAATAGTAGTGTCCTGTGTGGTCTGCGTGTCATTACACTTATGTGACTAATGCTGCCTTACCTTTTACTTCTTAAAGGCTTCTTTATGTCATTAGGTTTTTGGAATTTTGGATGTTATGCCATGTAATCGCTTATATAATCAATGAGAAGGTTCTGGGTACATAGATACTGTGAAGCAATTTGTGCTCGATTTGCAGAGTTTTGATTAAATCGGTCAGATTTTACATGTGCGGATGCGTGTTTCTGTTGATATGAGCATTTGCTTCGCTTTATTAACTCTACCTATCATTGTGGTTAGACCTGTGTCCCCCATGCTGCTCTCGACCTGCCAGTACTGTACACATGTACCCATCTGATACAGTTGTTCCCACGGACCTAGCCTAGGGAAGAGGAGTTCAACTTGTTCTCAGGGGTTTGAAAGTGTCATCTGGTACAGCTTCCCTGAACAAGACTTGTAAGACCTATACTTGTGCTCTCACAGGGACCTGGAGAGCGTGATGTCGGTACTGAGCTGGCGTATGGAGCAGTGGCCAAACGGTATGTTGGACCGGGACCAAGATAATGCCAACTACACTTGCACTTCCACCTCCAACGTTGCGGGACCGGCAGTCACCTCCCACACCTACTTCAGGGTCGAGTGTAAGTACATTACAGCCGGGACGAGTCCACGTTACTCAAGGGAGGGCGCAGTGCATTACTGTCATACTGTGTTAATGGACAGGGTTTAGTTTGACTTTGAGGTTGGGAGCGTCATGGATTTCCCTTGAAGTACTTGAAGCATCAGATTATATAGAGCTCACCGTCTCTCTTGACGGACACGATCGTATTAAACCTCAGTAGATAACATCATTACACCGGTAGAGGGTAACATTGCACCTTTGTTGCTCCTGCAGATCCCCCGGAGGAGATTATCGTCTCTGACCAAACTATTCAAGTGGTGGAAGGCGAAGTGCCTCCCAAGATTGAGTGCCGTGCCTTCAGCTACCCAGATGCCACTTACATCTGGCAGCACGGTATGGAGACGGTGCTGACGGGCGCAGTCCTCAACCTGGACCATCCCATGGAGAGGGATCGTGCAGGAGACTACACGTGCATCGCCCAGAACAGGCACGGCAACATGACAGCCACCTCCACCTTCGATGTCTTGTGTAAGTAAACTTTGCCTTCCTCATCCTCTTCGTTAATGGTAATGTATTTCATTATTCGTGATGGCGGACCTTCCTCGAGAGACGACGAAAAAATTGATTGGAGATTGATAGAATCTTGTGTGAGCAAAATCAGTACTTAAGTTTTGTATCTGACATATTGACGGTCATTTCTCCTGTTACCACCCTCCTCCCTTCACACACATACATACACACACATATTAAAGAAAAGAGGTTATACTTTGCTCTCCACCGAGTCGCTGATCTCAGTCTGAATCTCTACTTACCTCTATTAGTGCAGTCTGTAAAGTCGAGATTAGTCGAGTAATGTTCAGCTTCTTGCATTATGTAGGTGGGTTGTGTTGATGTGGAGTAATTTGCGGGTATAAAAACGCTCTCGGCTCAAGACGAAGGGAAGATGTGCAGTATTTTGATATGGAGAAAAAAAACTTTAATTTTCATTCAAACTTAAACATGTGATAATAAGACTGATACCGGTGTTCACTTTACCTAAAATTATGCAAACGACTTCCGCTAATTTAGATGATGTACAATATACAAATTATACATGAAGCGCAAAAATATTTAGATATTGACAAAAACTCTGATAAAGTGAATCTTATAAGATTCCGCAGATACTTGCTAAACTTGATCCCATTTTATATAGGAAGAATGAACCTTATTAAAAGATGCAAGTTTGTAATGTTTGCTCAACTTTAGAATACCCTTTCAGTTCTCCGTCGGCGTCTTGGGGTGTTTAAACATAACGACCGCTACTACAGAATCTTCATAATATTGGCTTTAGTTCCCAGAATCATTAGATGATAATATCGGTGTCACATATACCCTATTACTTTTTGCTTGTCATGGAGCCTAAGTTCAATTCTCGTCATTGCTGGACATGTCTAGTGAATGTATCAGTGTGCTGGTGTAGATTATTTGGTCTCTGGGCAAGAGGTACGTGGGCGCATTCTTACTTTTAGTGAGGTAGCACTTGCCCCCTCCCCCCCCCCCCCCCCCCCCCTTTTTTTTTTTTTTTTTTTTTTTTTTTCGTTGAATTTTTAATTATACCCTGAGACCTATTCGTCAAAAGAGAAAAGGACATAGTTGAAATATGATGAAGGTACATTAATTTTGAAAGAGAAAATTCATTTGAAATACTTTTTCCTCTTCTCAGAGATTCATTTAATTTGTCACTTTTTATTAGAGGTAAGGTAAGATTGTTGTTGTTTGTAAGTTAAAGTAGGCTAGAGACGATGTTACAGACGATGTAGAATTACCACACGTCCTTCGGTGCGTTTTGGTAAAGGTGCCGATTTTAATGTCTCCATGCGTTGCTGTTCAGCTGTGCTTCACAGTGCAAGTGTTATCACTCGCCTTGTTATCATAGAAGTGAAAATAGGCCAATAACTCGTAATTTATCTGCCATTTATGAGTGACGAATTTTACCTATGAAAGTTGTCAGCACTAATGTGGTGTTTCCTCTTGTTTTGTACAGTCAAGCCGGAGTGCAAGATAGACCGGCAGGACGGAGGCAGCGGGGAGGACGCGCACATCCTGCTAATCTGCCGTGCTACAGCCAACCCCGAGGAGGTGGTCTTCAGGTGGGTGTCTCTGACCTTGTTGCTGGCTGGGATTCTCTTGGGTCGCGGAGGGAAGGAAGAGGTAATATGAGACTTAAGCAGCTGTTAGGCGGGAGTGATTGGAAGCCTCGCTTGTAAATATACTGGAAGTCTCCAACGACAAAAAAAGCCAAGAATCGCAAACAGCATTCACTATTCATCAAATGTTCAAATTACTCGACAATAGTCCCCACATACACATACCTGTGTGCCCTCTGGATTCATAGGCTTATGCAGGAAATTTTATTTGCAGCTTCATGAAAGAAAAAAATATATATGTATATGCGTGACTCCTAACATTAGAGGTCTGAGGATCAGCTAGAATCCAAGGAGGTTGTATGTAGTCTTATGTAGTGAAGTTAATTTCTCCTTTAGCTGGGCTTACAGGATGCCTTCCAAGTTTAAGTATGTACTGTTCGCTCACCGGTGGTGGAATCGAAAACCAAAGCTGTTGATGTTCCCTAAAGTACGATCGAGACTTGTCTTATCATAAAGGTTTAAGTTGGCTAGGACAGGCAAGACTTGACGAGGTTAGGTTACGTAAGCTATGTAAAAAAAAAAAAAAAAAAAGGCAAGATCCATTGCCATTGTAAACACCGTCACGCTAACTTTATTCTTCATCTTCATGCTCGCCTTGTACCACATGTACATGATTATACATCAGTGTAGCTTAAGTCAGTCGCGGGTAGTTTTCCAGTCAGTTTACGATGGTACAATCCCCTATTAAATCCATGAATATTTACGGTAAAATTAGATATCACGTGTATTCATTCTACTTATGGCTGATTAGTATTGATTATACACAACTTTAAGTTACACACACACACACACACACACATATATATATATATATATATATATATAGGGATAGGGTAGAAAGAATACTTCCCACGTATTCCCTGCGTGTCGTAGAAGGCGACTAAAAGGGGAGGGAGCGGGTGGCTGGAAATCCTCCCCTCATTTTTTTTTTTTTTTTTTTTTTTCCAAAAGGAGGAACATAAGGGGGCCAGGTGAGGATTTCACTCAAAGGCCCAGTCCTCTGTTCTTAACGCTACCTCGCTGATGCGGGAAATGGCGAATAGTATGAAAGATATATATATATTATAATGTACGGGGGTATCGTAAAATATAAAGCACGAGGCAGGTTTCCTGCTGCTACACTCTATGGCGCCGGCTTGACACGTTTCATTACAGAATGTCGGGACTAAATGCCGCCCGTCTTTGTTAATCTAGTCTCAAAAGCCTTAACATGTAAGCTCGCCGGCCGGCCTCCACTTCAAAGACTCTGCACATTCTCCTCCTCCTCCTCTTCTCCTCTCCTCTCCTCTCCTCTCCTCTCCTCTCTTTACTAATATTGTATTCCCTGCTTTTCTCGACTCGCAGCACATGAATTATTTCCTTCTTAGGCTCGTTTACTATATTTCGATATTCGTTCTTATTTGTTTACCTCTTCCTCGTCCTTGTTGCTTATCCACTCTGCGCCTACAAAATTTCCAGAAAAACACCCGTCTTTTGCACCTCTGCCTACTTGTTGCTTCATCTAACTCGCATTCCCCGCCGCATGACCCTCCTTTTACCATTCTTCCCGGTCTTTTGTCTTCAAAGACAGACTGCTCCGCAACCCCTTCCTTTTTTTTTCCCACTACCCTTTCCTCCTCTTTTCAGTCCTCCCCTCTGGACTTATTTATCCTCTCGTCTACTTCCTTACCAGATCTTTCGCCTTCAAAATACACTCTTCCATTCCCCTTACTTTCTCGTATATACACTTCCCACTTTGGAAAGTGTGGAAATAAGGGATACAAAAATGGAAGAGTTGAGAAGTTGGAAAGATGATGGAAGGGGAGAAGTGAAGCTATACCTTGAGACAGGGTAGAGTTTGGAGGAGAGCATAGGAGGCTGGAGGGGAAAGGGATTGACGTCTCGTTTTCTTCCAGATCCTTCACTCTTCATCTCTTCTTCCCTCCAGATACATCTACCAGCGTCCACTTCTCCACTCTCTCCCTTCGTATCTGAGCTTTTCTTCCTCCCTGCTCCCCATCTCTACAAATTAACACTAAGTCGTCCCGGTACCAACCCTCTCTCTACTTCCTACTGGTTTGGAGCGGCAGAGGAGAGGGTCCTTTGTTGTAATAAATGAGTGGGAGTTTAGAGGAAGGGAGGCGTGCTGCAATTCCTCAAATCCCCTCCCACTAAATCTCTTCCCCCCCCCCATCTCTACCAGCCAAAACTTCTATTTCCATTCCAGTTCCCCCTTTCACCTCCCAGTTAAGGAAGGGAAAGGGGGTGGCGGGAGAGATTTTAGAGGGAGGCAAGGCAGGTACACACCTCCCTTCCTTAACCCTCCTATATCAGATGTCGTCCCAGCAGAACGTATCTTGCTGTACTCCAACATTTAGGCCCTTCCCACCAAAAGAACAAGTCTCTCCACTCCAGACCGCACCCCTTTTTCACACCTATGCTCGTTCCTCCTCCCAGCTTCATCTCTTCCCATTATATTGGACCGACTCTTCCTCTTGTGAGAGTAATGGAATGGGAGACATTCGAGGGAAGAAAGGAATGAAGATAGGGGAGATAATCATCTATGTGGAAGAGATGGGGATTTAACCTCTCGACCGCATTGCCTTTCGGTCTTCTTTCGTATCTTCTTCCTCTTCACTCTGCTCCTCTTTCCCTTCCTTACAGACTTATGTTGCTAAATTTCGGTCCCCCCCCCCCTCTAATACTCCTTAAAGTTTTCCTCTTCCCGTTTCTCTTCCCTTCTCCTCCGCTTCACCAACCCACAGCTCCTCCCTCCACCTCTGCTTCACCTGCCCACAGCTTTTCCACTTCCCGGCTTCCTCTTCTCCCCACCCTTGGTAGCCTGCTTCTTCCTCCTGCCGACATTTGCATACCCCGAACTCCCTGGCAACCAATCTCCCTTTTTTTTGTTTTTGTTTGTTTTTCTGTTCCACCTCTAAATGAATGTAGATACTTTTCTCTATCTCTCTCTCTCTCTCTCTCTCTCTACCATATGTTTTACACGTTGTATCAACCTACAATATCAGTACTACAACCATCGTTTTACTTCTCACAGTGGCGGGGTGTATAATGTATTAAATCAGGGACTCTACACTTGTATGTTCCCCTTTAAGCCGCCGGGCACCACAGTCACATCGTAAATCCCTCACATTCTTCCGTTCCTAAGCCCACTCATGAGCTTCCTCTACTCATTCTTACGAATTTATATACACCGAGGGGGATGGGGGATGGGGGGGATCCCTAACTAAATCCCCTACCATAAAAGCAGGAAATGATAAACCCTCCGTGACTCCTCTCTGTTTTTCCCCAACTCCCCTTCGTGAAACATCGTAGAATAGAAACACTTTTTGTTTTGCGCAGTTTTGCCAGTGTATGGATATGTAAGTGGGGTGTCCTCCCGCACCCACCAAGCTTTTCCAGTGAATACGTGGCGCCCGCGGAGAAATTGTCTCTACGCTCATCCATTTTCTCTAGTAACGTCCTCTCCCATTCGTTGGTACACAAACGAAAGAAGGATTTACGCGTAGACATGGTATCTGGTTGGAGACTTCAGGTCCGTTTATATCATTCTTGGTCTCATCGTATGTACTTCGTATGTTTTGATTATTGTTTTTGCGTGTCCATTTGTTGAAAGTGAATGCTGGAAATATGTTTCTTAATTAGGACTGTCTCATATAATGTTAGGTACATAAAGCCTCTTGAAATCATTCGCACACATCCTCAACCCAATGCCTAATGTGTCACCCATAATCCATGCTCGTGCTTCATCTTCAACCCATGATTACTGTGTCATCCCCAACTTATCCCCACTGTATCAGTCTCAAGCCTTACCCAGTGTATAATTTCCAGCTCATACCCATTGTGACATTTTCAGCACTTAAGCAGTGTGTTCGAGTGAACGTGGACCTACATACACAAGCTCTTTTTTTTTTCCCCCCACTTGACACACACAATGCTGATTTGTCATATGATATCAGCTCCATTCCCACCATATATATACACAAAATGCTTTCATTGCATTCAGTCCACAATCGTTTGTGAAGCATCTTCATGTCAACCCTTATCAGTGTCATTACAGCATTTCTCCATATCTCCTGTAGTCTTGCAATCATCCTTATACATCTTCTTGATCAGTGTGTTTTAGGAGCTTCTTTGTATTCAAAGGACATACATATTTGCCACACACGGTTCGTATAAGTGCACGTAATCCAAGTGTTCTCTCATAGTCATTTACATCTTCAACCCCTTTCCCAGCTATCACAAGCCCCCGTCCATACGATTCATCCATTACACATAGTTTATTTTCTAGATAGATACCTTTTGCTTTTTCAAGTTTTCTATCAAAAGGCAGTAATATCCTATTCCCTGAATTTTTAAGTTTTCTTTGGGTTTTGTCCTCGATGCTTTTTTTTTCTCCATTTTATGGTGCATATGCAGTCATTAGACAGTATAAACGTCTCTGAGTTCTTTTTTTTTAATGTGGGATGTTACCTTCCCTTTTGCAGTATGTGTGTGGCATTGCAGTGTAAATCATCTCTCCCATTCCACCTATTTGAACCTGTCTCTCCCTCCTCACAGATCCATCTTTCCCCCTGGCTCCTTAGACTCCTTGTTCCTCGCCACTTGGGCCTCCTCTTATCACCTGTCTCCCGTCACTTTTGTTCCACCTCCACTTGTCCTTTCCATCACCGCTTGGCAGCTGCTCCACCTCCACTTGTCCTTTCCATTACCACTTGGCAGCATCCTCACAGGCTGCCATTCATTTCTTTATGTGTGTGTGTGTCTGTCTTCCTCACCCACGCCACAAGATGATGACGACGTTGTTCTCATGTCTCTCTCCAGGTGGCGTATGCTGAACGAGACGCTGACGCAGGACGTGACATCGGAGGGCCTCGAGTCCCGGCTGCGACTGCCGGCGAGTGCGGCGTCGCTCGGCACCTACTACTGCTACGTCAACAACACCATCGGAGAGTCCATCCCGTGCGAGATCGACGTGACTGGTGAGTGTGTAGGTGGTGGTGGTCGGGGGACGAGGTATAGCATGCGGGTGGGGAGCGAAGAATATTCCGAATATTCCGAGCAGAGAGAGAGAAGGAAATCCTTTGTTCAGCTTTCTTGAAAGAATATCTTAACTTCACCGTCTTTTGATATGATTATTACGAAAGTAGGAGCTGTAGTAAATGAATGAAGACGAGACCCAATTTAACAAGACTTATGGTCTTTGTACGTTTGGCCTCAGTGTCACCGCCCTACTTAGCCCAGCCTTATGTAGTGATGGAGGAGTACATGTTCACTTCTCTGATAGATCATGAGCAGCACTTCCTCAGCAGCAATGTGTTATTTCACCACGAAATTACACAACTGGTTTAATGTTCTTGTCAGAGTAATCTTAACTCAGATAGGCTTGCATATTTCATATGCATGCATGATATTTGTATTAGATACACCAGCTATTCATTTCTACAAGTTTACTTTGCAGTCTGTAGTTAATATTATTCAATACTTACATTTTGATTTGCATGAAGAATACATCGATCCTTACTGGGTGTCTTAAAATCATTCGCATGGATGAACGTATCAGTCCTCAAACTTATCAATAGATATTTGCATGGGGCCACAGTATATATTAATCTTTGCTGAATATCTCAAAACCCTTGAGCATCAGCTGTATTTCCGAACGCCTGGACATTGTGTAGCCCATGGCGTGGACGTCATGAATGTCAGTAGAGTGACCGCGGTTCTTCGTGTTCTAGGTGTGCTTGGCATCATGGAGAAGCTTGGCGACGACAACATCATCGTCGTCTCTGCCATCGTGGCCGCCGTCATCGTCCTTGTCCTCATCATCTGCGTCATCATCATCGTCATCTGCCGAGGACGAAGACAAGCTGGAAAATGTAAATATCACATCAGTAATCGCTAAGCCAAATACACACTTTTTTTTTTTTTTTTTTTTTAGATTTCTCCAGCTTTTCTAAATTTGCTTTACTTTTTCTTTTTCTTTTTTTTTTGTTTTCAAAGGAATATGGGAAGTAACTTTTGGATGTTTGATACAGAGAGATTCAGGAGACGCTGGTTTCACAATATAGCTATTACAGTATGTTATGTGGTAGAAACAAAAGGCCGTAGAAACCTAGCCGCATTTAGAACCTTAAGTTACCGACCACTTCAACTGATCATAACACATTTCAAGGACGGCTTCAGGAGTTCTGCTGCTAATAGTCACAAGATGTGCTAAGAATATTGCTTTAGAGTATAATGAATTTTATATAGACTTGCCATTGTGTATATATATATATATATATATATATATATATATATATATATATACGCTCCTGAGGCTAGTTTTATATTTTTAGTCTGCATATTAAGTGTGTGGATCACCAAGACCACCAGTGATTGCATGAGAGTGTGGTGTGTGTAGCTTGATGCTCATGGCTAGTTATTTCCTCCAGTAAGACGGTACGAACCTTAAGCACGGCGGTACAACCCGTGGGTACGACTGTAACGGCCCCTTTTAGTATGATGGTAGTTGGGCTCCTGGTTTTTGGCCCTTAAAGATCAAGTTGAAGCTAATGGGTTTTGGGCTTGCGTGGGGGGGTGGGAGCCCATCTGAAAAAGGTCAGGGCTCTTGGCTTTCGACTTGGGGGGGGCTCCTCTTGTATATATAGGTGAAGGTCAGTCAGTGCTCCTGGCTTATGGTATGTTCCCTGAAAGGTCAGGTCATTGTACCCGAGGGTTGCGCAGTAGTGTGCAAGGAGTGTTCTGTCCCGTCGTGCTCGAGGGGTATTAAGCATTTACAGAGTGACGGCAAACTAGAATACAGTGTCATACCTGTTTCAGGAAGGGGTGGCCAGGGAGGAAATTCATTTTCTTTAAAAGAGAGGCATAGTTTGGGTGGGGGAGTGGGCCATACATCCTTAACACCATCAAATGTATGAGTTGAGTTCATCCCGGCCACTCTTCTTGTCATAACGAGTATGACGCCTATTAGTCATAGTGTTTATTTGCACACTAACATAACAACACATCGAGACTTCACTACCACCACCACTACCACCATCACCAGCCTACAGTACGGCTTACTATATTTATATATATACAAACATTAACATATGGCATTAGGGGGTCTCCCCAGTGCAAGTCCCTTGGGCTTAAAATTTAAATTAGCGCGTTTCTTTCCTCCCCCCCTCTTCCCCCTGCTTGCTTAGACAACGGTACGACCAACTTACGCGAGAGAGAGAAGTAAGTTCTATTCTCCATTTATTTTTTTTTTAAATGAACAAGCTTTAAAAAAAATTATATATATATATATAGCATATGTAGCTTTTTTTAAAAAAAGATGTAGTATCCTAGTACTTTTATTCCTTTTTTTATTGTAGTATAGCAATCAGATTAAATTTTCATTAACGATCTGTTATTTTCTCTCTTTTTTTTGTACTTTCGGATAAATTACCGTTGTTACATTTAGTAAGAAAAAAAAAAGTCACTCGAAGAGTAATTTTACTGTGCATGGTTAATTTAAGTCACCATATATTTAGAATCTTCAATATTTTGTCTTTAACATTGTGTAAATGAGCTGTCCTTTGCATGGGTAACTGATATCCTTAGAGAACCTCATCCATGATTTGGATTCAACCTCGACTTCAGAATGTATCTCTAAACAGCCCATGCATTCATTAGTCTATAAGCTTTGTGGAGGAGCCACCTTGTTATACTCGGCCTTATTATGACTTCCATACACTCATCCCTCATTTAGAGTCCCTGTCCTCAGGTTTTGTTCATGGGATCTGGCTCGCCTGCAACCACAATAGGCTATATACACAAGTAGTACCTTGCTTAGAAGAACATTCAGGTTATGGGAGAGCAGATGTATGGCACAAACTAAGGATTTCTAATAGTTTGGCTCGCTGATCCTACTTAAAATTCAAAGTATATTCATCTCCATGAAACAAAGTAATGGATAGGTGTTAAGTAAATGAATTGATATATCACAACTGCTTCTCCTGCCTTGAGAAGTAGCGTGAGGAACAGATAAATACACATATTCTCTAGCTGTTATATGTAATGCAACAAAACCAGACACAATCTACAGTCAGGCCCCACAAACTGTATACCATGGTTTACCTTGATTACTTCATGATACCCTTACGTAAATGAAACCAGGTAGCCATCCATGTATCACATCATTCTATCTATTCTATCACTTGTATGTCTCTCTCCCTGTAGTATATTCAGGCCCCGATATCCTTAAGCATCATATATTCCATCCATCCATTTCCTTCGTGATATACCCCTCCCACTTCTTAATGTCGACCCTCTTAATTATGTTTCTCATCCCATCCCCTCCATATGCCCGAACCGTTTCACAGCGTACCCTGGTCATATCTCCCATTCTAGTATGCTTAATACCATACCCCTTTCTTATACGATGAACCCGCCACGCGCCACATATTGTCCTCAGGCATTACACATCCAACACGTCCAGACTTCTCTCTTGCATTAAGAGCCCCCAGACTCGTCCACTCAACACCTTATGACTCAACCCACTTTATGACTCATTTTGTCCCCCATGGTTCCATCCGCTATCGTCTCCATTCCCATATACCAAGGGCATTCCACTTTCTCCAGTCCCTTCCTGTTCAACTCACTACCAAACCATCGTGTCTTTAATTATTAAAGTTTGGTTCATACTCCCCCTCGACTTAATCTACTTTCACACTCTTCCAAAATCTCCCACCGGCCTCGGGAATTTCTCTCTTTGAGTCTCCCATCCGGGGCCGCTTTACCTGCAAAAAGCTGGTATTCACCTCCCATGCCCTCCCACACCGAGTGTGCTGGAAACCTGCCCCCTCGCATAAATATATTAAACAACCACGGGGACATCACTCATCCTCAGTGCAAAACTACCCATACAGAGAGCCACTCAACCCATTCCCTTCCTTGTCTCACATGCCTTACGTTCCTGTAAAATAAAATACCTCACGGTATGTTGTAAAATTTGATTTACCCCAGACATTCGTAGCGCCTTCCACAGGGCTTGTTGTCAAGCCCGTCATACGCTTTATTTAGATCCAGTAACGGCCCATGACAGTTCTATCCTTTTCCAGTTATTTCTCGCAAATTCTTCTAAAACTCCAGGTTCACGCATTCTGTACATCTGACTCCACCATGTTCCATCCAAATTCGATATTCTGTGCATACCACCACTCTTCCATACACCTTAACAGCTATACTCACCAGACTTGCACCTCTGTGATTGGAGCATTCGATTTAGAAACGATTGCCTTTATAGG
The DNA here is from genome assembly GCF_036320965.1 of Panulirus ornatus. NCBI lineage: Eukaryota > Metazoa > Arthropoda > Malacostraca > Decapoda > Palinuridae > Panulirus > Panulirus ornatus. Next base: position 9,110,454 of record NC_092261.1, on the reverse strand, counting down.
AGGGCGCTATTCAAACGTTTAGCCAGTCCCCATGCACCTCGTTCTAAGTCATACAGACGCTAAATAGCCTGAATGAATAACCCAACACCCCTGTCTCTCCACTGTTTCTTGAGGAACTCTACTGCAATCATTCATCCACTCCTGCCGGCCCGCTTTGCCTCGCTGCGTTTTAGATGAGGCGTTTAGTACCTACTTCCTTTTCACCACATCATTCGTCGGGACTCGCTCACTCCGCATGTCACCTCGCTTCATTAACGACGCATCCCCTATTCTGTTCTCTTAATACAATTAACACTCCAGAATACGCGTTCCATTTCATTCTTTTTTCGTTAATTTCTTTGCCTGTAACCACTTCCCTATCAACTCCCCCTACTGTCGCTCCCACTTGTTACACTGTTCACTTCCTTCTGTAATTTTCCTATTCTTAAAATTTCCGGGTACTTTCTCATCCCATCTCTTTTCTTTCCCCCCCCCCCCCTTTTTTTTTTTATCATTTTTCCTTCTGCCATTTTTTGTTCTACACCTCCCAGTCACTTGACTCCTGTGAAGATACCTTCCGCATTTCTTTCTTTTCACCTGCAGTTCATCATCCTCATCCCAGCACTTATTACTGTGTTATACATGCCCTCCTCCCACTCCCCACATACCTCTCACTACACTCTCACATATAAGCACTGCCACTCTAGATACCTTCCACTCCTCTACCACTCTCCTTGTGTCTGCTCTAACCCTGTGCCACTCTTCACTCAACCTCTCTTGGTACAGCTTCATACTGGCGGCTTTCCCAAGCTCACGTCCTTCACACACACACTTCACTCTCTCGTTTCCTAAAACCGTTACAGACTTTCGCACTCGCTCGCTGTGTTACCACTTGTTGGCGGTGTCCATGAATTCTATACACATTTATACACACACACACACCCCTTTTATTCGGATCAGCAGCCAAACAACTTAACAGGTTTCTACTAAATCTCAGCCGTTGAAACGTGTGTGTAAAAGTTTACACTCTGGAGACGCATTGCTAAATCATCATACATGATATAGTTCCATCATTTCTGTGGTTCTTGAGATGCGCAGTGACACCCGTGCGCGAGGCCTCTTTAAAAGACGCCCAATATGTTCGTGGGGAAAGTGTTGTCTCCAGAAGGTAAACTTGGAGCGCTTCTTAACTAAAGGTGCCTAGAGATTCTTCGTTCCACCTGGATCGTCTCTACACTGAGCGCACCTTCTTTCCCACTCGTCTTTGTAATGGTGTCCACGACCTCTCTGTGTATGGAGGTACCTGTTACTTGTTCACACTGGTAACCTACGGTGTGGGATCCTGACACTTACTGGACTTGTACTGCTTTCTGCTATACTATACTTTACCTACCCACCCTCCCTCCCTCTCTCTTATCAGAGAAATATCTTGGAATCTGTAGTAACGCATGTGTTTGTCCATTTTTTCACATAGAGGCATTACCTAAAGTAATCTAAAAATCCCTCAAAAGTGATGCTGAAAACTCTGGAAATTTTCACTTGATTGAAGCTAGAATTAGAGCGTCCTAATCCAACGCAAATGAACTTGAATCATTTTCCAAATTACTTGAGTCATTTTCGATACAGTGCAGGTCGCACAGATTGCTACTTTGTCCGCTGTGCAGCATCAGTTTTACTGGGCTGGCATGTCGAGAGCAACTGACACAATTAAAACTGGACATTAGCAAGTTCCGAGTTCACACTTACCTACCACCACTGTCTTAGTCCAGTTTAGTTCAAGATTATTTATATATATATATATATATATATATATATATATATATATATATATATATATATATATATATATATATATATATATATATACTATGCAATGATATAGATATTTTTATCTACCAACAAAGCTCAGTTGCACTCTCTTGTATTCAGTCTGAAAGTCCCAGTTTGGAATTGCATCCATGATTAAAATTCACGTGCCTCATTATGTATATACATATGATCCGTAGTAGTTGGAACATCCCCCTGTTTCCCCCCCCCTACCCTGTTAACCAGTCGCCCTCAACCAGAATTCTAAACTGCAGTAGATCTTGTTAAGTCAGGATTTCAACACAGGAATACTTCCATTTGGAGCTGTAAAGTGACTTTTCCTCAAACTCTTTGGTTCAGGATTCAGGTGGAGGTCAGGGCTGGTTTATGAAAACTTAACTTTTTGGGTCTCAGAACCATCCTGTTGCCTATGTTAACAAAGATGAAAGTTTCACAGATACACAGTCAGGACCACGTAAAGTTTTATAGGTTGCTTATTTCACTGAAAAGTTTATTGGAATCATTTCAAGCTGAACAGAGACCGTTAAGACTTTTATCAACTTAGAGAGTTTCACTTCAGCAAAAGTATTAACTGAGTTAATTCAGTTTCACTGCACTGTGTAGAGTTATTCAGTGGCTTGAAGAATTTTTTTCCCATATGTTCTACAGTAAAACTTTCTCGTAAATGTCATTAAAAAAAAAAGTACTGAATAAATTTTGTGGTTTCAGCTTCATATTTGTGATGAAGCCATACTATTATATATCGGCCTCGTCTGACCTCACTTCTCTGCCCATCTCTCTCTCTCTCTCTCTCTCTCTCTCTCTCTCTCTCTCTCTCTCTCTCTCTCTCTCTCTCCAATATGTTTTCCTTTTGGATTTTCTGGGATCTGTCACCCATGTCTTAAGCTATGACCCCTTTCCCCCTCTCGCTGAGGTCCCTCGTTTCCTTCCTCCCCCCCCCCCTCTCTCTCTCTCTCTCTCTCTCTCTCTCTCTCTCTCTCTCTCTCTCTCTCTCTCTCTCTCTCTCTCTCTCTCTCTCTCTCTCTCTCTCTCTCTCTCTCTCTCTCTCTCTCCCAACTCCTCAGTTGCCAGTATTAATATCTTAAAGTGTCGTATATCATTTTCTTGCGTGCGAGCAGCCACCACTACAGCCACAACCACCACCAGCTGTGGGAGGACGTTACTCAGGCTTGGCTCATACCTTCCTTAACTGCCGCCCACAGACCCACGCCCGCAACAAGCTCCGCCACCCACCCGCGTCCTCACAGCCGCCCGTGCCTCCTGGCCACGCCCACACACCATCACCACCCTCCCACCCACTACTATCACCATAATCACCATTACTATCACAATCGTAACTGTGTGGCGCCTAATTGTCGTTTGCTACACGAATTGCCCCAGTTAAGTACGTTTTAAGGAATTTAATGTTAAAAAAAAAGTTGTTAGTTATCGTAAATGTTTTTTATACCCGCTGAGCTGCCACTGGAATAGACACAAGTCCGTCAGTAGGGTTGGGCTACCTTAGTATTAAAACTTTAACTTTCTGCGGCGCTGTGGTTTTGTGTGTGTGTGGATACATATATAGGCGGAACGGGCGGCGTGAGGCACGCAACTTAGGGGTCGAGCTCAGGAATGGCATTCTGCACGAGACGGTTCACTGACCAGTGCGATCTGATCGTCCGCGATAGAACGCACGAAAGGGATCTTATAATAGAAGCTTTAGTCATTGTTTTCGTTGGGGAGGAAAAAAAATCTATATGCTCTCCGGCGTCGCTGTTTTTTTCCCCGATGGCCAACGAATCCGTCCGATGCAGAATCTGTTCTCTGAACTCACTCCCGTCATTCCCTCCAGGTCCTTTTCCCTGTCTCCCCTCCCTCTGTCACCACTACCCTCCCTCAGCACCTTCTGGCACCTTCTTCCCTTCATCAGGTAAACAAGACTACTATGTATCGCCCCCCCACCTCCCAACACGAGCTGGAACAGTCCCTGAACACAAACGGAAAACGTGTGCTAATTAAAATCGGCAAAAAAAAAAAATATTAACGATCGAGAAGCGTTTATGTACCATGAAGGCTCTTAAAATAGAAAATTTGGATAAAAAAAAAAAAAAAAAGTGGCAGGGGGGGACTGAAAGAAAACCTAGATGAAAATGTTGAGCAAAGTGATGCTCAAAGAATATATTAGAACCTGCGATAATGAAAAAAAATGGCTAGAAACCCGGTATTCGTTTTCATGAAATTAGCATGATGTTATTTTTGTTTTTTGGTTTTTTTTCTGAAAGGTAATATAAACATGCGTCCCAACCGTACCCTATAGATTTTTTTTTTCTCGAAAGACCATGAATCCAAAAGAACCAGTTACTGGTTTATAAAATTTGCGTTCAGCAGATAATTATTATCCATTACGTATATTATATTTTTTTAAGTACAGTTGGGAATAAGTCTTCCTCAGTCTGATGAGATGAACCTGTTCAGTTAAGCCATCTTACTTCCATTCCAACCTAACCCCATCCCTCTACCTCACTGGTCCAACGCTGTATATATACGGAGGCTGGGCTTATCCGAGAGTTCACCGGTTGGATAAAAAGAGGGAGAAAATCCGTATAAATGACGATGGACTAGCCTCTTGTTGCCCCTAACCCTTTTAGGTTGATGCACTCTTCATGCAAGTGTTGAGGAGTGTGTGTGTGCGTGTGCACGAACTAAGGTAGTAGTTACAGGGATCTGATGAGAGTGTGTCGTGTGTGTGTGTGTGTGTGCATGTTAGGACGACTGAACCATACTGTACTTTTCTAGTGAGTCGTGCATCACTAACCAACTTTTGCCCGAGTTTCTCCACATGATGACAGCTTCTTGAGTTTCATGTTGTTTTTCCCATCGAGATGAGCAGATCAGTCAAAATGTGCAGCATACTTTTTTTTATTATTATTGTTATTCTTATTTCCGGCTTATGTTTGTGGATGTGTAGTTGATACCTGCATTATTTTTTCTTTACTAAAACTTGTTTGTGGATGTTCCCTCATTTTTTTCTCTCTCCTTTCGTGAATGTGCATCCAATTAATTTTTCACTTTTATATGTGTATAAAGCCTTTTTGCAATGAAGTAGCAAAGCCGAGGTGTGTGTATTCTCTTTGTTTTCTCGCCTCGCTGTGAGCTGTTGTGTGTTAAACGTTACCTTTGGTAAGGTATGTACGTTTGTCTGTGTGGCTTCAGTCCCTTCCCCGTGTGCGAACGTAGGCTTCTTCTTCTTTGAAAAAAAGGGGGGTTTAGCCTCGTCTGCCTGCTTGGAGAATATGTTTTTTACTTATTATTAGTGTGACCCCCTCCCGTGTTTTGTCTGCGTGGCGCAAGTGTTATGTGTCTGTCATATAGGCATCGGTAGGCACGTGTACACACCTGTGTAGGCCTTGGGTGTTCAGGGCTACACCACATGGCGTATCAGGTGTTAAGAGCACAAGTTCTAGCTTGGGTGTAAGCTAAGAGTTGGGGCCCCGGGTGTTACAGACAAGGTGGACGAAGAGCAGACTCCCGAGCACGCGTCCAAGGAAGTGCCCTCGTGAACACCCAGAAGTCCCACAGTCGCCACCACCGTAAGTATTTGGCTGCCGCCGCTGCTGCTGCTGTTGCCGCCCAGTCGCCACCGCCTGCCTGCCGGAGAGCTGGCTGGCTCACAGCGGGTGGTTGGGGGAGGTAGCGCTACCCGTGCTTATGCGGGAGCGATAATACCCTAACCCTCGTACTGTTGGATATATATATATATATATATATATATATATATATATCCCCCCTCCCTCCCTCCCTGTTTCTAACTAATCGTGATATTTAAGAGTAGAGAGTAGTTTGAAGTAAGGTTGTTGAGCCATGACCAACCAACCTTTGGAAACTGGAAGGTTTGTCTCCCTCTCCCTTCCCCAGCCAACACTCGGCAGGATGGCGGATGTTTTCGTCTAATGTTCCACCGTGTGTTTTGTCTCGTCCTTCTTCGTATGTGCCTTCCGTGTGTGTACATATGTACGTGCGCGCGTGTGTGTGTGTGCGTGTACGTACTTGTTGCAACGCTTCCATGTGTATCCCAGTGTTCCTCATCCTCATATTCGTCAGCCGTTAACTCACTCCCACACCTCTCCCCTGTCGCCCTTACCCGACCCACCACACCCACTCAGCTGCAGGTCCCCCCCCATCTTTACTCATTAATAGTGAAAATGAATATATTAATAAAATAATTTTGGAGCTAATATCTTCAGTAACTCACTGCTGTATTTGTCATGCGATTGGTTTCGAACCAGTAAATCGTTTTATTTGCAAGTGAGCGTATGCGCAGGAAATGAGCCATTTGAAGAAATTTTTAAAGAAATCCGGACAGAAAACGGAGACTTTTCCAGCTTGCGTACACGGATGGGCATGAAAAATCAGCTGAATGCATTTATTAAGTTCGTTCACATACTTTATTTTTCGCTTACCCATTTATACTTAGCTACTCCTTTTTTTTTTTTTCATCTTGAATACGTAATGTAAGTTTATCTTTTCCTTTTCTTTTCTTTTCCATTTGATGCATCGTACCTACTTACTGCCTGTCCTAAAAACCTAACCTACGGAAAGGAGTAAGTTTCGATAGTACAGCTACCAATGCACAAGGTAATCTCATCCTTTCAGTTGATCCTTGTAGTCTATGTTCTGTTGGTTCAGAGGGAAATGCAGCATCAACCTGATTTAAGCTTAATTTATTTTTTTACTCGTAAATCTTTTTAATAATCTTATGGATGATGATTGCTTACATTTATTTATTTACTGGCTGCTCTTGTGGATTAGTTTTATCGCTAACGTGTTGCAGTTAATACTCTGTGGTACTGTCTTATCCCTCTGGACACATTAGTGCACAGCATAATAAGGTTGATTTGCGGCTTCCCTAGTTCATCTGAAATACTCTCCTAGTTCACTGTCGTATACCTCTCTCTACACCACAAGGCAAAGGCTTTGCACTAAAAGTAACAGGTGGCTTTTTCCACATTGTATAGTATTATTTGTCATCATTTATTCGTGACTGATAGGTTAATATGGGAGCATATCCTCGGGAAGCTATCATAAAGCTACACTGAATTATTTTAGTTGAGAGTAATATAGTCTCATAATGACTTCGAGTCCTAAAACTTAACCTTGAGTTGAAAACGGAGTTCAGTTTTTCCGAAAATGATAGCTTCCCCTCGGGGGTTTCGCCTCCTCTAGTTTCATAGATGTCGTGTGTGGTGGATGTGTTGATGTTGACGAAGGCGCTCTGGTGGCCCTTCTCTCCCACTTCTGTTATAGCCCGGAAGGGACCTCGACCCGCCCCGACCCCTTCTCCCCCGCCTCAGTCCAACCAGTACATAAGTGGCCACTCCGTCCCGGCGTCCACGTGCACGTCAACTCACTCACTAGCCTGACCGACGACTCGAAACCTTTGCACAACAACAACACCATGACGACCATTTCTCCCCCCACGACCAATGCCCCACCGCCGCCGCCTCCACCTCCTCCTCCTCCTCCCACGCATAACCTCCAGCATCATCATCCTTACCACCAGCATCACCCTCTCCAACACCACCAGCATCCTTTGGCGAACAACCACCAAAGCCAACAGGGAAACCACCATCCCAGTTACTCGCACCCTCTCCACCCCCACCAGCAGTACCCAACTCTAGATATCAAACGCCCAGGATCCAGCCTCCGCAAGCACAAGCCCCACACTAACCCCCACACGCTCCCTCGCCAAACCTCCCCCGATGATCCGCGGGAGGGCCTGGTGACTTCCAAGCACTCCCCGACAGCCCACTCACACCTTAAGTCAGCGACTAACAACACTAACACGAAACACAGACCAAAAAGTGCTGTTTCCGACTCTGACGTAACGTCAAACTTTCTCACGGGGAATTCAGGTATGTTCCTTTTATATGAACTTGTCCTACGTACATACTACGAGTGCAAAATGTACCAGTACCAAGTAGACTTAGTGACCATTCTGATATACGTTTAGGATGTATTTTTCACAGTGAACATTTTGCATCGTAGTATATCCTGTATATAAAAACTTTGCTGATATGAGAACATGTTTAAAAAAAAAAGAATAAGATGAAAAGTCCTTCATCAAACAAGAATAGAACAAAATATAAACAAGATCTTAGGTAGAGTATAGTGCCCACACATCTCATTCAGTCCAATTCTCAGGAGGGTAAAAAAAAAGTCTTGAAAGTGGTACAAAAGATTCATCTTTTATATAACAAGGAAAGATAAACATTGTTGTGCATAATTTTCCTGTTCAAGCAGCAGAAGATTTGCTTCTGTGCATCCCTCTTGGGAATTGGATCAATGTCACACCTGCACCTCCAGCACTACAGTAGACTGCAGTATGGATGATGGCCTGTCACACTATTATTCTACTGCACTTAAGCTTAACATTGCTTAAAAAAGAGAAGAAAAGCAACGTGGTGTTCAGAATGCAAGGTAACAACTGAAACCAGTCACAACAGTTACTAGAAGACCACAGCCTCTTCTCTTTGAAGGCTGGGCAGTTTGGTGCCCCTCCTCCCCTTGTAGCTAATGATGATTAATCACCAACTAATGCTCTGGTAGATTCTCACTTCCAGTTTCTTGTGGATTGTATTCCTTTCCATAGTTCAAGCTCTGTACAACACCAAGTGATGGGGTGCAGGTGAGAGAGATGTTAACACTAATGTAGCTACATGACAATGAACCATGTTGAGAGAGTGGGAGAGAGAGTTTGTGTTTGTGTGTGTGTGTGTGTCATAAAGGATTTACACCAGAAGCTAGTTTGAAGAAATGAAGAGGGAGTCAAAGTGGAAGATCCACAACAAGGGTCATGGGTATATAGTGTAACTCATTAAGTTAGACGAAACGACTCGTGGTACGGTTTTGATCTAATACCGTGCTCAAGGGGGTTAAAGTCGACGTGGGTTTACTTGTGGAAATCACATTCTTAACATAAACTGTTGATGATAATTTAGACTTTTCTAAAATGCGGAACGTTTTTGAAATAAGGGTAACCCAAGATTCTTCAACAACAAATCCAAGAGGAAAAGGGGATACTTAAGATCAATTGAGTGTGTTTCCAAGAGTCTCTCTCTTCATCCCTTCCACCACGTAACCAAAGTCAGTTTACCTGTGCTAACCATCCACTATAATTATACAGGTGTAAGACCCCCCCTCTCCCCAGAGTAGTCATCTCGTAGCTTGTGTTTTTGGATCCCATTTTAGCACAGGTATAACTCCCTATTGACCCTGCATGTGCCTTGTCTGTGAGTGTCTCTTGTGTCATGTCCAGTATTTTGTTTGTGTCTGTTTTAGTCGTGGTTCAGAGCAAGCCAGACACCAGTGAGGGGTCGACGACGACCGGACGCAAACGCAAAAAGCCAGGTCAAGGTAGGCTGCCACCTCCGGGTGTGTGTCCTTTGTTAGCGATCATCAGGTCGAATTCTAAACCTCAACTACAAAACTTGACAAGGGCTCAAGAAGCAGTTACACAGGTCCCATATATATATATATATATATATATATATATATATATATATATATATATATATATATATATATATATATATATATTAAAGACAACACACACGCACACACAGGAACTTTAGCATATAGGTGAAAGGGGACTTCATTTTTTTTTTTTAAATTGTGATCTTGAACACAGACAAAATATATTTTATTAAGGTCTCCACGTCATTGGAATTTTGTCTACTGTGTAATTGATAAGTTTTCTCTCATGTTCGTCTTGAGTACTTTAAGGTGTACCTTTTGTCTTTCACCGACTATATTCCCATTTAGGCCCCTTTTTTTTCCAGTAAGGAGCAAAGTTGGTTTTAATTTTGCTCCACCAGTAACGCTGTTCACCTTCCAACAGTTGCTAATGGATCTACTTACTATATCTACTACCGAGCTGAGATTTAGAATTCGCCCTGTCGAACTTCGGGTTTCCACATTCCTCAGTCGTTTTTGAAATGCGGAATTAAAACTATAGGCTGATGATTAAGAGAGAATCTGCGTACCGTAGTCAGTATGTCCATTATATCTTAAGATTGAGAGGCATCACTGTTAACGCCACAAGAATATTTTAAGCCGTACTTTTGTTATCTCATGGATGGACAAATAACATGTGCCAAGCAGTTACCAATTATTTACCCAGACAAAAGTAGAAAATGTAAGTTCTTCATTCACTGGTAGAATAATCCCGAAGATTTCGAATAACGAGTCAGTAAGTTGGAACTCAAGGGGATCTGGCATTTGCTTGGCACATGATGACTTGTTCACAGGGGGGGAGGGAGAAATGCTTTTCTTCGAGGCAGTGCACGGATTTGCATTTTCCAAGGCTCGCAGTCACTGGAGACGAATTTCCTCCCCATCTTTACCAACCGTAGTGAAATCACTGTAGAATGCCTAAAGTGTACACACTTGCCAGCAATACCTTGGATGTTTTATGTCTCTCTGTGTATTTCCAGCATTACCTGTACCTGATGGTGCTCTTCGAGATGTGTTAAAACTGGATGACTGGTTCTTGCTTGACTGTTATTTCGACTTAAATCGCTGGGAGCCACACAGCCATATGCTTGTACGGTGTTTTTAAGGAACTGTGAAGTTTCGCATGGTAACAACTTTCATTTTTTTTTACTTGACACGGTGAGATCAGTCCTTGCTATTAATAAAGTTGTCAGGTATTAGGTTAGGACTTTTTAAAAGTTTCGTAGAGGCTTGCTGCTTCCCCGAACACCATCTCGATATTTTTCTTGTAAGAAATTCGCATCAGTCTTTGACAGTCTTTACCCTCTGACCCTACCAGGAGAAATTCATGATAATATTCGATACGTCAAAACATTTTTCATATTTCGCCATGGGTGACTTTGATGATTAAAACCAAAAAATGTAATTTGCCATATTCTCCAAATGAAAATATTTGACAGGTATTACCCGGCCCTTTAGACCCGCTATTGCATCGCGAGTTTGAGTAAGTTTTGCTCACCGTTTCCCATTACGAGGTCAGCTATACAATACTATCCCGCTCAATCCAATGCCTTTAAAGACGGTAGAGTTAAGTCCCCCACACGCGTAAACCCCCACAATGCAACGCGAGGAAAGCATTTCTTGTTTACAGTTATTTGCGTTAGGTCCAACGTAAATGGAATAATGGTTAGCCACCGTAGCTTTCGCCGTTGAGTACGACGGTACGACCCCTCGAGCACGACGGGACGACCCCCTGGGTGTGATAGCTTGACATCTGACCCTTATAAAGGAGGTCAGGTGAAATGTCGTCCCATGGGGGGCTCAAGCATCGTACCGTAGGACTCGGGAATCGTACCATCGGACTCAAGGATTTAAAAAAAAAAAAAGAACTGTACTGCATTTGCCCTGACACAAGAAGGAGAAAGAGAGAGAGAGAGAGAGAGAGGTTCGCGAGCAGATGTTTGTTGCCATTCTAACTCCCTTAATTTGGAGTTTACCTTTTATTTAATTTCGTAACATTCGCCTCTTTTTATATTATGTTATGAATGTTTGGCTCTTCCCTTTTGCTCTAAAATGAATCTGTGAGAGTTATAAACTTGTGGACGCGTTTAGCATTTCACTGCACCACCAGCTTAATTTTTACTTTTCCTGCTTTAAACTCTGGATGTTCCTGTTAAGTGTTTAATTAAGTAAGCGTTTTACTTGCCACCAGTCACACCTTTAGCACCTCTGTGAAGTCCTTTTTTTTTTTAATGTTCTTTGTTAAAAAAAAAAAAAATGTCAAATCGAGATTCATGAAAACAAAACAAACTTGTTTTTTATTGTAACTGCTGCAAAATGTGTGCCTGAGTCTTGGGCGTTTGTTTGTTTGTTTGTCCCTTGTGTTTCTCTTCTCGTCTTGCACTCTCTTCATTAAGTGGTTTGTGTGATTATTTTATTTACGAAATTATCATGTCAGCTTTTATTTTTTTATTTTTTTTTTCATTCTTGCCGATTGCATTTAAATGCATTGGTTAATTATTTAAAAAAAAAAAAACTCTTGCTCTACAAGTAATGCTTATAAACGCTTCAGATTATAATAACTTTGTGTGCAACCGAACATATGAAACATAACTAGCGAGTAAACAGGTTATCACCACCGTCCCCTTGAGAAGGACGATACTATCCTAGAGGACGGTACAGCCCTTGTGTTTATGAAGGCCCCATGGTTAAACCTCTGACCTGGCCCTTTAAGGGGTTGAGTCAGAGGTCAGGCCTTCGTACTTAAAGATCGTACCGTCGTGCACAGGGGTCGTACCGTCGTGCTCAAGAGGGCCAGAAGAAGAACCAATTAGGATGTGACTAATTTAGCTCATATTTTTTTTCTTCTCTCGTGCCGTTTTAAGATCCTGAAGCTTCTAAACCTCCAACTACTGGTCCAAAAGATAATGGAGTTCCCTCACCCGACGATGACAAACAGACCTTCTACGAGAATTTACCCTTCCATGGGATGCAGCCGCCGCCCAACAAGGTAAGTTTTGTCCAGCTGTCAGAAGATGAGGATAATCACTTGCAAGTGTCACAATTAATTGGACTTTAGTGTAAGAGGCATGACCGACTTGTCAGGCTTGTAGGAGGTCTGGAGGGAGCTGTTCCTCTTTAAGGTAAGACCTCATTAGCTTAATATTTATTTTTTTTCTAGGGGGAGGCTTTTAGAGTAACTGAGAAGGGTTTTTGCTTTCTAGTCATTTCATCAACACCGTGAGTTAGGAACTACTGGTTTGTGTGTTACGGTGTGTTTTTGGGAGAGGACTATATTCAGCGGTATGGTATGTAATTAAGAAATTTAAATTAGGAAACCAATAGGGCTGAAACGCATTTCGGTGGCCATTGAGCAATTATAGAACTCTGGTGATTTGTGATTTGCATGAATATAACTTATTTGCATTAGTTTGTTCCTGTTAATTTGATGCCTTTTACTTGTATGTTTGTTTTGAAGCACTTTGTGGCATTGTTTTCTATTTTGTTTCCTTTTTTTGGAATGTTTGTTTGCTTAGTAAATGGATCAAATCATGTATATTTGCGTAATTGAAAGGCAAAAGTCAATGTCATCCACTAAATGTGTGTAGTGTGATTATCAATTTCCAACAGTCATTATGTACAGTGTGGTTTGATCCTGGCATTGTAGTTAACAGCTCTTTAGTGTGTAGTTAAGGTGTAGTGACTATGGTCAGCAGGACGCTCCGGAGACCCTGGGTTCGAGCACGGGAGGTGCAGGAGGCAGTCGTCCTCCCAGCCAGCTGAGCCAGCAGGCATCTTCCGGCTACGGATCAACCCGGAGCAGGAAAGACGTCAATCTTAATCAGTCTTGCCCAGAGGAGGGCTCTAAGGATTCCCAGAAGGTGCCAGGGAGGCGAGACGTGAGCTTCCGCCAGGATGTTCACCAGATGCAAGACGAGGAGGGTTTCAATCGCGTACGGAGGCAGAATTCAGAGTCTTACGGCTCGATGAGAAGCACGTCGGAGAAATCTGCCAAGAGTGCCCTCGCTAAGACAGCTGCCTATTTCTCAATGCGCCTTCCCGGACACAAGAGAAAGGGCAAAACTAAGAACAGTGAGGAGAGTCACCAAATGATCGACAAACAGCCTCCCATACAGACTGTCCCAACCACCAAAGATGCTGGCGCGTCTCCTCTGAGACAAGCCGAGGGTGAGGCCCTGGCGCCAGGCCAACAGACCACACACTTCACCTCCGAGACTAAACACACCATAACCTCGCAACCAGCCCAGAGCACCGTCATTGTCGAGTCCAGCCAGACCTCCAAACTCACGGTGCTGGCCAGACCCCCATCTAGAGTAGAATCTAATAACAACAACGTTATATATACGGACTGTTCGAACAACCAGAGTATTCCTCGGCCTGGTAGATCCTCTAAAGTAACCAATCACGAGCCCTCCTCTGACTCAAGAACGAGTGACGTCACGGGAACCACAGATACCTTTCCCACCCCTGCGCCGCGTAATGGTAGTGGCGGGAAGGTAAAACACACGTACCAAAATATTCCTCTCCCTACCAAAGATACTCGGAACGACCATCACGCTTCGCATGAGCAGCCGCACCACACGCTGCCTGAGGTTGGTTTTATGACTCGGGTTTTTTTTGTTTTGTTTTGTGGACACTGACTTGTCACCGTTACACACACCTTTGTCACGTTCTTTGTAATATACCCACGTATGTTTGTTCGTTGGTTTCCACACTTCAGTGCTATGTTTTCTAGAGTAGAAAACCCCCCAGACGAGGTTTGTGTAGCTGTGAGGGCCATATCCATGATTTTTTTTTTTCTTGAATAGTTCCTCTCCATCATTCTGCGATTCTAATATTTTGTTTTTTCTCTCTTTCTCTTCAACGCATAAGCAGGGCACTGGCATCTATGTTGCCACGGTTCTTGTTTATGTGCCACGTGAGTCATTTCGTTTCGAATTTTCGTAGTTTCTGCTTTTTATTCTCTACAACTTCATAATCCATGTAAACTGAGATTACTGCTAAACTCTGACTGAAGACACAGGAAACTTAGCATAAGAATTAGTTTGTTTCAACTAACTAGTGTGTTTATAGTTTAGGAGCCGTTTGGTGTGCCTGTGACTAACCAACTAACAGTGGAATGCGTTTGTGGTTTGTTTGCAGAACCGAAAGACAGCAAACTACGGGTCGACACAGAATCCTACGCCTAGCTCCTCGTCCTCCTCCTCTTCGCCATCCTCCAGTCATTACCAACCACAGTACCAATCCCAGTACCCACCACATTACCAAAGAAATCCATCTGTATATAAGCAGTACCCATCATCGTCATCGCTAAAAGAGTCCCATCCCTCTTCGTATAATTCATCCTCTCGACAGCCATATTCATCGTCCACGTATCCCCATAGAATGGAGAACCAGTCACATCCTGCCACATCACACCCTAACACCCAATCACATCCAGCCACGTCATATCCTAGTCCCCAATCACACGCCTCGGTGGCATACCCACAGCCCATAAACAACCAATCACATCTCCCGAAATACGCCCCGGGAGTTGTGTACGCAGACCTAGCCTTATCTCGTAATGGCCAGCCAAACCATTACAGAAGAGATCTCAACACTGAGTATGCCATCCTCCAGTTTAATGGTCCTATCGTAGGGCAGGAGATCGACGTATAAAAAAAGGTTTGTGATGTTCATGTATGTATTTTAAGATGCCATTTTGTAAACAGTGGTCAATATACTTATGTTCATATATATACCTTTTCCAGGTTTCGAAAGGGTTTTTTTTTTTTTTTTGTCCAAGCTATATCCCTAGTAGATAATAACCAAAATTTCGGTCTAGCTTTGAAAGTATTTTTGTCTTTATCTTTGATCAGTGCTTTATCAGTATACTTTTTCTCCGAGGATTTTGGAGGTGTTACCTTCCGGAGTGATGTGTATTTAACACATCATCAGTTAGATGATGTTGACGATGCTATTGGCATATTTATGCCCTCATGTGGCTTTAGCGGGTGGTAGACCTTACTCGTCTCATACGCATTCTTTATACCCGTTCATTCCCCCTGTCCACCAAGTGTGTGAAGCCCTCTTTCTTGGATAAGTCGGACTTCATCCCAACTAGGAATGTGGGAAAGGATAAATCTCGTTGGGCAGGATGCCTTCAGGTCCTTAGACAGAGCTTTCTTATTCGGTATTTTCCAAAACAATTCCTGGGGCAGATGTATGGGTATTGATTTGACTAGGATGAATCTTGTTGCCATTATAGTAGTCTTCCAGTGTGTATAATTACATTAGCATATTGACTTAACGTTCTGCGTCCCGTCAAGTATGCTGGGGATAGGCCGAGACGTGGCTCCAGAACGACTAGTGGTCAGGCCTCTTAGTATGTTTTGTATGTTTCTTCTCCGAAGGCCTCTTAGTATGTTTCTTCTCCGATTGAAGTATTGAATAGGTAGAATTCATGGGATGGGGGACCAGATGACAGAACGCTGGTGAACGAACTGTTTACCGGGACTTGACTAATGGTCTTGGTAGTAAAACTAATGGTAAGCATCACCCCTCGTCTTCCTTAAGGCTGTCAGTTGTACACGCGAAATCTTCGACCATCCTAACGAGTAAAGAATAATTAACTTGCTGCTACATGACTGGTAAAGACACACAAGGAGAGGCGGGTGCTACATACATGACTCCATTGAGTCAAGAAAGGGGAGAGGATATTTTCGTGTTGAAAAGCAGTCTTTCAAGGAAGTGAAACCTGTGACAAATAAATTTCTTTGTAGTGAGGGATCCATAGCAAGAAAAAGGTTTCTAAAAGCATCTTATATGGGTAGAAAAAAATATGCAGTTCTCAGTATGTTCTTTTCAAGAAATCATGATATTGTCTTAACTCATTTTATTTCTTGCAAGAAAATCTAGACCGACTAACGTGACTACGATGCAAAGGTTTTATTTAAATTGGTAACTTATTGAAATTATTAGGTGAGCTAGTTTTTGCATTATCTCGTACACATGCTAATACGTAATTAGATGAGGGTATATTTGAAAAACCGATTATTTTAAGGTCTTTGAGTATACCTAATTATTTTTCCCCCGTAGTAATTTCTGATTCTTCTAACTTAATCTTGAAACTAATAACTGTCATGTTGTTCGGCAGCCGTTCCTTACCAACCTGGGTGGAGGAGACATGGAGTACGCTGATGTAGATTACGCCACCTATAACTACGGCCCCATCCCCTACAAGGCCACCTCCGTCACCAACGCCCAGGAGAAGAAGGCCGAACAAGAGGCCGAGATGCAGGGAGTTCCCGTCCGGCCCCCGAGGAAGAAGTAGTGAAGAGGAGCAGGTGTAGTGTGATCCTTGGTCAAAAGAAAACATTTCGAATGATGTACCAGTGCTAAAAAGAGACGAGGTATTTAAAGTCCAACCCGTGAACATTGAATTGAGCACATGGAAACCATATTAACCCGGTTTGTCGTGTGATGAACGCACACTTGCGCGAGAAATACACGTTGAAGACCACTTACCTTTGTGCTACATCAAAACGGGGGAAAAATCTAGCGAATGTTTACGTATGATTGCAGTTATATATGTATATATATATATATATATATATATATATATATATATGAAAACTGGTAAAGTATGTACATTCTAGGACTGAGGTAGGAGATGGAGTGGAGCGTCTGGCATTCTTGGAGAGGCTGTTTATTTATTTTTAGTGTAATAATATGAACTCAGTGCTGTTTTATGATCGCATCGTCGAGTGTAGGGTGAAATTCCTTATCCCCTTCAACCAGTAGTTGTTCAGACTATATAACAAGGTTAAGAAGCAAAAAAAAAAAAAGGTACTGGTGAATCCAAACCACAAATCCTATTCCTGTGACATCCTACAGTATAAACTAATATAATATTTGAACCGTGCTGTTCTTCCATACAACATTTGTACATATTGGGATGTGTGTTTCGTGAGGATACAGTTACATGTACTGGAAACCATTGATGTCCACAATACTCAGCCTTAGAGAGCCCTTCATGATTTGGATCTTAACAATACATTCAGATCAATTTAAACGTTTAAATACTTTTAGTTTATTAAAATTGATGATATATAATTTTCGTTTTCCACAGTATTTAAGGATATTATATCTGTAAAATGCTTTATATTCGGTCCATTAGATATGGATTATAACTGGCAACTGGCCTCTCGGAGCAGTAAATGTCGGTTTGCTTATAAAATGCAAGCTAGTTCATCGAGCTTATAAAAGAATGAAATAAAAACTGCAGAAAGGCGATACTTAAGATATCTCGTCATAATATTGCAAGTTTTGTCAATGTCATCTCTAAGGCTTACAGTAGCTGATCATGTTGTATAATGGCTGAGAATAACGAGTCGAGTGATATATTTTCCGGTCCAGAGAGAAACACAGGCAGCCAGCTGCTTCCAGTATATTCCAGAAGTCCAGATGTGATCATTGGGTTGAGGAAGTGTTCACGAACGTGTGTATGTGTGTGTGGTGGCTCCACCAACTGTATATATATGTTGAAAAACTAACTTAACGTGTACACAGTGATATCAATATTGACTCGTGGTGGGAGGATTCAGTAAGAGTAACGATCGGGAAATTTTAGCATAGCATTTTTAGAGGAAATAGTAATTTTTTAATAGTTTCAGGCTCGTGTGTGTTTACACCGGAACACACCTGATACCTTGAGAAAGTGTCACAAATCCTTATATTTAGCACCCTTACCCCACGCACGGAGGTACAGCCCTTGGGAGTTTACCCCTCCCCAACCAGTACACCACCGGCCACGTGGGAGAAATCAGTCGTATGAGCCAAAGATCCATTATTACGCAATCTTCAGGGGTCAGGGAAGGGTAGTGTTAACCCCTCTCCGTTCTTTGGGTAAATTCTAAGAAATTCACCCAAGGAATAAACGGGGGTTGAAACGATCTTTCCTTTTATTTTAATTTTTGGTTCTTTTAACAGGTTTTCATGTTTCTGAATGTTTGAGTGAATTGGTTGTTAGTCCACGTTTACTGTATATATATATATATATACACAAACACACTCAAACACCTGATTTGCCCAAACAATGAACAAGAATACCGGCTAAAACGACCATACCGTTCTATGGAACGAATGTCTTTATTTCTTTATCGTATGTAACCGGACACTCCAGTTTGGAGATCCAGCCTTGAAAGTCGTCCAGTTGACTTGTGTGACGTTAACGGTAATCTTGAGAGATGCTAGTAACAAATGTACTGAATGTACGTACGTGAGAGTGTTGTTACAGGTACCTAGTTAACCAAGTTGGCCAGAGCTCTGGTGCCAACATATCTGCGTTAAATTCAGTTTCAGTGGGTTGATTGCCATTTTTTAGTTCCTACACATTTTTCTAACCCCAGTAAGAGAGATGAGCGTCCAGGCTTTTCATGTCATCTCAAAAACTTGTACTGATAATCTACTAGCGTCTCCCAAGGTTCCACTCTTCGTTATACTGACCCCAGCTTCGCCACTGGATATTAAAACTAATGTTTGCGAGATCCACACTGTTGTGCAGCCACGCCAAAGCTTTGTACATAAACACTTGTGTAGCTCATTGGGTCTATTAGATGAATTTATAGTTACAATAAATGTTTCTAGTTTAGTGTGTAAGGTAAAGAAATTGAAAGGTGCCTATTGTATAGAGAAGACGTATATTATTACTGTGGAAGTAGATGTAAAGCAAAAACATGTTGCACAGACCTATGAATTATATGAAGAATACAGATAAATATAAATAGCTTTGTTTTTTAACAACTATGTCTAGATTTTAATGAAACGCTTTAGAGACCATGAGAGATGTATCTCCGTCGTGAAAGAAATGTACATAGAAAACTTGTGAACATTTGTGATAAAAATTTCATTGCTGGCTTTTCAAGTGATAGGCCTTTATAGGAAGCGGTCACTTAGGAACAAATCTAATCATGATCAACTTTTTTTTTTTTCTCCTGTGTATCCATCAGTGGAAGCTGTTTCCTGGTCACTCTTCATATAGAGCTCGTCGAACATAAATTACCGGAATTGGTTCTGAGAATCTGTTGCACCGTCACTCTCAACAGGTTGGATTTATGACGTTGTTTACTGGAAGACCTGTGTTCCAAGTCGGATCCAACATCCACAGGATATTCTAAGGTATGGAAATTGCATTGTAGTTTGTAACGAAGGGTAACGAAATGATACGAACAAGGCTCAACGTCAGCACCGTTGTAAATCAATTTCCTGTCCAGTGTATTTGCACATATGTTAAATCCTGGTGTTGGTTGTAGGGAATGAGTCCCTTGTACTGGAATCATTCTTTACACATCAAACTTAATATCGTTATGTCCAGAAAACATCAAAATGACTCGACCCAACATTTACGTTTGCTGTAGTGAATACAGAATGTGTTACTTTGTGTGAATGTATAGAAAGATTTCCTGTGACTGATCGCATTCTGTTTGCAATACCTGGAAAGCATTGTTATTACGTTTAATATGTGTTAACCAATATCGGAAAGTAATGATGGGGTTAAAAAAAATTAAGTACAGTATAACAGCACACTAAACGTTCACTATAGCTAGTCACCTGTAGATAATTTAGAATGCAGGGATTGTTATGTTTGTACAAGAAATGTTGCAATGGCCACTAAAGTTGAAAGTTGAGACCTGGCGTGTGCGTCTGACGTGACTGCAGATAAAGTGACAAAATTCTTACAAGTCTTTGTGAATGTTATCAAGAAAAATAGTAACTTTTTAGAATTTTGGAAGAAATTTCCTTTGTGCTCTTTTTTTTCGGTCAGTAAGCTTTTCAACTTGAATTGGCAATGATTGATATTTTCTGTAAAAATAAATAAAATGACAGTGTCGCTGATGTTGTCTCATTTAGTATTACCTTTAAACGTCTTTCTACAAATTTTCCAGGCATTTACGGTGTTGAGCGTCAAAAGCCACCATCTGAGGCGCCATGGAGAGAGGTTGGGAGAGCTATTTCTGTAGGTATTTAAAAAATACATGATCATGTTTTAAAAGTTTATATTCCAGTATTACTGTATGTGCTAAAGGCGCGTAACTAATAGGTAAGCTCGTTACTATTGTTTAATTTATTCAGAAACTTGAGTGCTTCTTACAAATTCGTTAGGAATACGTTCCTAAATCCCTTTCAGTATCGAACACGACAAATGACTAAACTCAATATTATTTTTCAGATAACTGCTAGAGTTGAAAAGTGCTCTAAAGTCCACCCCAAGAGGTTCGTCATTTCTAAACTTAAGGGAGAAGGAGATGCATGCTGTACGAGACAAGAAAACAAATAGGAACATCGGTGAAGGGGGCTAAAAGATAAGTGATATACAGGTAGTGAAGAGATGGAGTGGGCGTTTGGGCCGGGGTGTTGTGTGAATTAAGAGATGGAGAGTGGTTTGATGGAGAGAGAGAGAAAAGGTGGTGGAAGCCTGGCTTAAGATGAAATGTGGATGGTATTGCAGTTAAATCTCTTGAGAGGGTAATTGTTGTAAATGGTTGGAATGGATTTTCATTGTATATATGGATCATGGAGAGGTGCCTGAGGATTGGCGAAAATGTATGTACAGTGGCGCTATATAAAGGCAAGGATGCTAAAGGTGAGTGTTCAAACAAGAGGTACAATTTTACTTGATATATCTGGTTATCTGTATAGAAGGGTACTGATAGAGAGGGTGAAGGCATGTATACAGCATCAGATTGGGGAGGAGCAGTGTGGATTAAAAAGTGGTGGGGGATGTGTGGATCAGATATTTGCTTTAAAGAATGTGTGAGAAATACCTAGAGAAACATGAACTTGTGGAATTTATAGGTCAGGAGAAGGCATAAGACAGGGTTAATAGAGATGCTTTGTGGAAGGTCTAAGAATATATGGTGTGGAAGGTAAAGTGCGAGAAGCCATGATAAGTTTTCATCAAGGGTCTAAGGCTTCTGAGCGAGTAGAAAGCGAGTTAGTTATTTCCTAATGATACACCACAGGTGGCTGAGTTTTGAAAATGTGAAAGGGGAAAATTGAGAGTAAATGTGAAAAAGAGCAAGGTTATAAGGTTGAGGGACAAATTCGTTGGGATATGAGCTTGAATGAAGGAAATGAAGAGTTTTAGATACCTGGGAGTGGACATGGCTGCGAATGGAGCCTCAGAAACGGGAGCGAGTCATTGGGTGGGGGAAGGGGTGAATAGTAGACCCAACAATTTTATATGGATGCAAGGGCATGGGATATAGATAAGGCTGTGCGTAAGAGGGTGGATGTGTTGTAATTGAAATGTTTGAAGACAATTTGTGATGTGGGGTGGTTTGATCTAGTAAGTAATGAAAGGGTTAGAGAGATGTGTGGTAATAAAAAGAGTTGTTAAGAGAGTAGAAGAGGGCGTGCTGAAATGGTTTGAACATATGGGGAGAATGTATGTGTGAGAAGTGGAGGGATGAAGGAGAATGGGGACACCAAATTGGAGATGTAAGGATGGAGTACACAGGATAAATTGAACTAGAACGATGTGGTGTACTTAGGGTCGACTAACTGTCAACGGACTGAACCAGGGCATGTGAAGCGTTCGGGGTAAACCATAGAAAGCTTTGTGGATAGAAAGATGTGGTTTCGGTGAAAGCCAGAGAATGGATGTGGCCTTTTTTCGTCTGTTCCTGGCACTACTTGCTAATGCGGGAAGCGGTGATCGTTTAAAATTTAAAAAAAAAAAAGTTTTAAGTGAATATTCCAGTATAACTATGTGCAAGAGGCAATGGCGTCATCATTAAAGGATATGGGCTTTAAGTAAAATATAAGCGAAACTTAGATAAACCCGTTACTGTCTTTTCGTTCATTCTGGAACTTCGGTGCTTTTTTAAAATTCATAAAGAGTACGTTCCAGATTCCCTTTCAAGTATCGAACGCCAGTGCAAATTACTAAACCCGATGTCATTTTACTGTAATATTTGATACTTGTGTTGTATCAACTTGTCTTTCAGATAACTGCAAGAGTTGAACTGTGTTCTAAACTGCTTCACCCCCAAGAGGTTCGTCATTTCTAAAGGTATGTTGGTAGCAATGTTTTACCTCTACGAATTGTGTACATCAGCTAGGGTGCCCCTCAAACGTTATCTTAGTTCAATAATGTATCGCACATAAGCCATGCCGAAGGGTGCATACGCTCGCAAGGGCAGATCACACACGAATTCATTCCTTTCACAAGCTTCATAGCTGCTATCAGCTGTACCTGGAATATGGGCTCAAAACCGTATATATCTGTGCTGTACGTTCCGGGAAAGGAGCCTGGAATGCATAACTGCATTAATCACCCACAGTTTTTTATTACTTGCATGAAAGTTATTTGGGGAAAGTAAAAGTGACGCCAGCAGTTGATGGGCAAAAGGCAACTACTATATTTTAATCCATAATTGTGCCATTTTATAAAATGGCACAATCTGTCAGCTAGAAAAATTCTGTTTTCAGATGAGGCACATTCTTGTGGATCATCACTAGGGTGGACAAGTTTCAAAAAAGGGGCAGTTTTTATATATCACTTTTAGTATACATACCCTCCAGTGACCTAAAATATTGAGATGAACATGATCTTTCCTTCTTCAGGTATGCCATTGTTATTATTTCATATAGACCACCTGCAGTAGTTTTTTTTTTTTTTCAGAAATGCACATTTTTTCAAATATCTTCATTAGTGTGCATAGTACCCCTTTAAACTTTGCGTTGTTCGGAGTGATTATTACCATTTTCCATGAAAGATTTAAGTTTCATAGTCATAAAGGCTCGAGAAAGACCTCGAGAGAATGACTTGGATTATGAGGAACCTGCATGTGATGTGATTGGTGTGAGGATGTTGCAGTAGATGTTATGCACAGACCCCAGCCTGCAGATGCTTCTTGCATAATGTTACTTATATCTATCTTTTCATATTCAAACAGCCTTTCATGAAAAAAGTGGATACAAGATGCGTTGTGCCATTTCTTGTTGGGCATATCTCTTCTCACACTGGCAAAGCTGGCCAGTTCCTAGATACAGTTGTAAACGAACCGTTTTCCACACAAAATATCTGTTGAGAGAGCACCAACAACTTCCAAGCATTCAAATGGCTGCATGCTACAGACACTTGTCTAACTGTATCTTCTGTAGATAATCGAGTTGTTGACAATACCGGTCAGCTTGCTTTTGATGCTGCAACCTTCAGCTCATGCAATATCTGCAGTGGTTAAATGCCACTGTCGTTCAGACTTTTCCACTAGAAGGTGCAATTGCCGCAGGGTGGTATAGTGTGTGCTGGTGCTTGTTAATATGAACTGTCAAAGCAAGAGTTATGGATATAACGGTGACAATGTCATCAACTAAACGCAGTTCTGCTTGAACAGTACATTATATAACGACTGGTTATGATAAATGTTCTTAATAAAGTAAGGTCATTATTAGATAACCTGTATAGTTACCAAATACTTGAAAGGCAAACTTTTGATTAAAATTTTGTAGAGTAACAATGCTATGTGCGGAGTACTGGTTTATCAACAGCTAACTTCAAGCAAAATTATATGTATAGTTATTATATATATTTAATTTCAGAATTATTTCTGTTGGTAAAGGACAGGCATGTAAAATACTCGATAAATATCAAATTTTGTTAAAATGAGTCTCGCGTATTACGAAATGGGATATTTTTTCAACAGCAGAATAATTTTCGTGAAAGTACATCGAAAATACATACAACTTTTCATTGATAATTACTTGGTAACCCTTATCTGCTAAACGTTCATTAGTCATACGTATGTAGTGCCCCTAATGAAGTATAATTAAATTTTTTAGACTAGTGAATGTAAAATGTCTCCCCAACAATATTAAGTTCAAACGGGAACGGTATGCAAACTAATGAAGGTATTTAAAAACTTTGCCGTTTTGAAAAGGAAAAATGTGTGTAAAAGGTCTATGTATATGTAATATTCATTGCAATATCAGCAAAGAAATGCCAATAGCGACTATGTGCTTCTCTATATTTTTTTGATAGCTGAAACATTTGCTCATTTTGGGCATGTGTGCAAAATTGGTCATATAAAAAACTGCACCACTCCTGAAATTATCAACCCTGGTGATGATCCATACACATGTGCCTAACATCTGATAGTGATGGAATTGTTCTGCCTGATGGGTTGGGTATTTTCACTATTTCAGGCACATGACGTGTGTGTATATATATATATATATATATATATATATATATATATATATATACACACGTAGTCAGAACAGTATTATGTGCCTACCACCAACACTGCATATGCCTCTACTTACTAGCAGAAGCATAATAAATCTTTGCCGTTCAAAGTCTAGCTCCTCTGGAAGTCTTAGTCGAGCTGAGGTTTCTTGTATGCCTACGACACACAGACACAGGGAAGGGAAGCGCTGATAAGGAAACATTAATCTCCCACGTCAAACCATAGCAGAAAAAGAGGAAAAAATCTTTTATCATCTTTACTCCGAACTCTATTCCATTGTGGTAGGCCTCTTTAAGGCTTTATATTCCAACTTGAGCATATTTTTTATTTCATTATGCTAGTTTTCTCTATGGTCTTTCAATATGCTACTGATTGCAGATACTTACAGATTCCCAATGGTTATAGACGAAGGCGTTCAGTTGGGAGCACGTCCACAGCTGCAACTTGTGGATGGTCGGATGTAGTTCTGTGCCATCTTACCCAAGTGATTGAGCGGACCTGAGGGAGGACTTGTACAGTGATGGTGATGACGTATCTTTACCAGTGATAATGGTCGACAGTGCTGCTCGCGATGAATAACTGGTAGACGTCAATACGAGGGACCTGCTGCTAATTCGTTATGATCTTGAGTGATGTATTTAGCTGTAATCTACTGACGATTATACCGAAGTTGTATGTTGAACGGCGTAAAGTAATTTAAGCAAAACTGTGGTTCGCAGAGTGATTGGCGTGGATAAAGGATGACTATCTAGTATCAAAGGTAATTTACTCATGATTCAAAGTGTTGTGTCTGTTCCAGTGGTGTCGCATGATGATCTATCAGTGAATGCGTGTCGAGTCTTCGAGTCCCATGATGGTTTATCCATGAACTTCAGAAGTAAGACCGAGTCCCATAGATGACTCATGAATACCAGAGGTAAGTCTCGTGACGATTTACCCATGAAAACCAGTCGTGGGTCTCTGATTTGCACACGATTCCGAGAGACGAATCTCGCGATGATTTTGCGATAATGTTCGATTCCACGTCCACTGCCCCATCGTGCCACGTGTAAGACTGACCGCATCAGCAGCCGATTATTAGTAACACTTTCAAAAGCTTTAATGGACCCTTTTGAAAGCGTAGTTTGTACAATAAGTTCTGAGAATTGCAATATTTTGCCTGTATAATGTTTGAGTCATGAGCACTGCAATGTTCGACTCAAAAACGTTTTGTTGATCTATAGTTTATTTCAGTGGCTGTTCTTCAAGGTGGTTCTTGTATACAGAGCTGGTGCGTAAAATGTAATTTGGGGAGGGCGACTGACGGAGGTTGCAGGAAAATTTTAACAGGATACCACTGGCCTGCAAGATGTTCACCGAGTACAAGTGCTGAGGTAAGCGGGATGGTGGTAGGCATTGAAATCACAAGTGGAGGTTAGTCTTTGTTGGTAGGCTATGTGAAGGGAGGTTTTGATTTCGTTTTTGTCAGTGTGTAGTTTTACTTGCATGTATTGTCAGGATCTGTAAACTTTTGTGTACTGGAGTAAATGTCGGCGAGTGGGATGTGTAGTCGTCTTGGTTGTCTTTAGGTTTTTATAGTTATGGAATGGTTTCATGGAAGAAGGCTAAGTTCATGGACAATTTGAGTACCATAAAAGTATCGTCTTCCCTGGCCCTACTCTTCCTGGAAAGACACACCATGTGCACAAGTTTCGGTTGGGTTGGTATTTGTGACGAGTTGCAGCTGATAATCTCTGCCTTGTCACATAATGTATCATGCAAAATCATTAACGTCATGTGTAATCCCACTAATTCATGTACCTTAGATGTATTAGGACGTCAGCCCCCAAGAGATGTTTAGACAAATAGAAATATAACTTTTTGCAGTATGATTCAGTGGTCTAAATACAATGACGTTATGATTTGTGCTGCGATATAATTTCTACCTGTTGTTGAGGCTGCAAATGTGACTGGCGTATCATATGAATCGTGCTGAAAATGGAACATTTTAGGTTACAAGACGATACCGTCGGTATTATGTACAGTTTACAAAAGTTTATTCTAATTGACAGATTTTCTTCACCCCCCCCCGATCACGTTTAGATGTGGATCAAGTGAAGGGTAACGGCAGAATTTCAGCTGGATGATTTGGTTGGATCCCAGGAACGTGGTATTGCGCAACCAGCCGATGCTGGTTGTGGAACGGTTCATACCCTTCTCCTTCCGTCTGGGAACTGTTGCAAGACCGCATTATATCAAGGACAACCCCATTTAACACAGCAAATGTTAAATGCCGACTACAAGGACCATCCGGAGATTACGCTCCGTCACAGCCTACAAAATCCCTAATGGGTGCACAGGCACTGACAGTTTCTATACCCAAAAGGCAAAATACCGTCGTTGATGCAGTGTTAGGCTTGATATGCTAAATATTTGACGGCTAGGAAATATAAACTAACAATAAAAATCTATGAATATTGGTTCAATTTCCTATACAGCATGGCAAATGCCTACAATATTATCACGAATTACCAAAACGGGTTTCCTCGATGAATTTCAGGCTCTAACGTTGATCATGGATTAAAAGAAAAAATGCCGGATATATTTCTGCTACATCATGTAATGGAGCACAGTAATTCACTATAAATGAAAACTCAAGATACAAGAAAGGAAGGCCACCCAAGATGATGCAGGTTTGTTATTGCTGCTTGGATTTCGTCCAGTGTGAAAGCCATTGTACCTGAGAAAAGGGTCGATACTATATGGGTTGTGTGCAGTTTATGGTGATTGGATAAAATTTAAGCTTAAAAGCCAAGCACTGAAGCATCTAAGGCTATACGGCGACCAAGAAAGGAAGATTGAAAAATATTGGAGAAAAACAGCTTACTTGCTTGTCTGAGCTCATGCTTGAACTTTGCAGCATGGTTAAATATACCAGGGAAAGGAAAATCCCTGCTGCCATAACTACTCTAAACAAATCCACCACTGCAAATAAGGACCAGGAAGGTTTTACACTGGGATATCTTGCATCATATATAAATATTCCACTTGAACAAGAGGGGGTGCAAATTCTTTACACAACAAAATTCATGCAATGAAATTCTAATTTCTTGAACTGAAGATATGTGAATTTGTGTAATACAAATAATGATACAATGGACACTAACACATCTTAATACTTCACAGTGAACAGCAATGCTACGTCCTATGCAACATGACCAATTTTTTTTTCCACACTTCATAAAATCCGTCACCTTGTAAATTATGTAGTGAAAAATAATTTGGAATTCAGAGCTCTCCACGGTCCACACCGCTCTAGCTCAGTCCACCGACATGACCCCCAACTTACCACATCGCTCCATTCAGTGCACAACTTTCTCCTCCTGCATGTTCAGGACCCGACCGCTCAAAATAAACCCCCTTCCCCACCCCTATATAACTATGAAAATGAAACACTATAAGTTCCTAAGTGCACTTTCACGTAATGATCACATCAAGGGGGATACAAGAATGATACACAAGACGTAGAACAGTCGGTTGTGATATTCAAGGAAGAGACGTAGCTAAAACGCCATTCATAAGTGTTAACATTTGTTTACCAATGGTGTCTTAGCTACGTCTCTGTATATCAGTTGACTGTTCTATGTCTTCTACATCACTCTTATCTCCCCCAATAACATGATCATTACACAAAAGTGCACTTGGGAACATTTTTTTTCTTAAATTATACTTGAACGCTGTTTCCCGCGTCAGCGAGGTAGCGCCAGGAAAACTGACAAAAAAGACCACACTGGTTCACACTGTCTGAAGCTGTCATGTGTAATGCACTGGAACCTCAGCTCCCTATCCACATCCAGGCCCCACAGACCTTTCCATGGTTTACCCGACACTTCATATTCCCTGGTTCAGTCCACTGACAGCACGTTAATACCAGTATACCACCTCGTTCCGATTCACTCTATCCCTGGCACGCGTCACCGTCCTGCATGTTCAGGCCCCGATTGCTCAAAATCTTTCTCATTCCATCCTTCCACCTCCAATTTGGTCTCCCACTTCTTGTTCCCTCTACCTCTGATGAAAGTGTTAATCTTTCCTTACTCATTCTCTCCATATGTCCAAACCATTTCAACACATCCTCTTTCATTACTTAATGCCACCTCACTCAACATAGTGTCCTCAAACATTTCATTTCCAACACATCCACCTTCTGTACAACCCTATCTATAGCCCATGCCTCGCAACCATATAATATTGTTGGAAGTACTATACAGGTCTTCAAACATACGCATTTGTGCTCTCTGGAATAATGTCCTCTCTTTCCACACTTTCTTCATTGCACCCAGACCCTTCGCTTCCTCCCCCAAACTACAACTTGCTTCCATTTCCATGGTTCCATTCGCTGCTATAACCCTTCACTTCCTTGCAATTTGCTCCACTCAAACTCACTTCCCAAATACCTTGTCTCTCAACCCTGGTGAACCTAATAACCTTGCTCTTTTTCACATTTACTCTCAACTTTCAAACACTTTCCAAACTCGGTCACCAACTCGATTCAGCCACCTGTGCTGTATCATCTGCAAACATCTGACTCACTTCCAAGGCCCTCTCATCCCCAACAGGCTGCATGCTCACCCGTCTCCAAAACTCTTGCATTTATCTCCCTAAACAGATTAAACAATCATGGGGATATCACACACACCTTCTGCAGACCGACCTTCATTAGAAACCAATCACTCTTCTGTCTTCCTTGATAACTTGTTTCTAACAGCTTACCTCCTACTACATTTACTCTTAAGACCTTCCACAGAGCATCTGTCTATCATCCCCAATCAAATGCCTTATCCAGATCCATAAATGCCTTATACAAATTCATCTGTTTTTCTAAGAATTTCTCACACACATTTTTCAAATCAAAACACATGATCCATAAATCCTCTAACACTTCTGAAACCACACTGCTCCTCCCCAATCTGATGCTCTGTATATGCCTTCACCCTCTCAATCAATATCCTCCCAAAAATTTTCCAGGAATACTCAACAAAGTATAAAAAAAAAAAAAAAAAAAAAAAAATATATATATATATATATATATATATATATATATATATATATATATATATATCTTCTGATATATATACATATATATATATATATATATATCTTCTGATATATATATATATATATATATATATATATATATATATTTTTTTTTTTTTTTTCATACTATTTGCCATTTCCCGCGTTAGCGAGGTAGCGTTAAGAACAGAGAACTGGGCCTTAGAGGGAATATCCTCACCTGACCCCCTTCTCTGTTCCTTCTTTTGGAAAAAAAAAATATATATATATATATATATATATATATATATATATATATATATATATATATATATATATATATATATAAGTTTGTTGAGTATTCCTGGAAAATTTTTGGGAGGATATTGATTGAGAGGGTGAAGGCATATACAGAGCATCAGATTGGGGAGGAGCAGTGTGGTTTCAGAAGTGGTAGAGGATGTGTGGATCAGGTGTTTGCTTTGAAGAATGTATGTGAGAAATACTTAGAAAAGCAAATGGATTTGTATGTAGCATTTATGGATCTGGAGAAGGCATATGATAGAGTTGATAGAGATGCTCTGTGGAAGGTATTAAGAATATATTGTGTGGGAGGAAAGTTGTTAGAAGCAGTGAAAAGTTTTTATCGAGGATGTAAGGCATGTGTACGTGTAGGAAGAGAGGAAAGTGATTGGTTCTCAGTGAATGTAGGTTTGCGGCAGGGGTGTGTGATGTCTCCATGGTTGTTTAATTTGTTTATGGATGGGGTTGTTAGGGAGGTGAATGCAAGAGTTTTGGAAAGAGGGGCAAGTATGAAGTCTGTTGGGGATGAGAGAGCTTGGGAAGTGAGTCAGTTGTTGTTCGCTGATGATACAGCGCTGGTGGCTGATTCATGCGAGAAACTGCAGAAGCTGGTGACTGAGTTTGGTAAAGTGTGTGAAAGAGAAAGTTAAGAGTAAATGTGAATAAGAGCAAGGTTATTAGGTACGGTAGGGTTGAGGGTCAATTCAGTTGGGAGGCGAGTTTGAATGGAGAAAAACTGGAGGAAGTGAAGTGTTTTAGATATCTGGGAGTGGATCTGGCAGCGGATGGAACCATGGAAGCGGAAGTGGATCATAGGGTGGGGGAGGGGGCGAAAATTCTGGGAGCCTTTAAGAATGTGTGGAAGTCGAGAACATTATCTCGGAAAGCAAAAATGGGTATGTTTGAAGGAATAGTGGTTCCAACATTGTTGTATGGTTGCGAGGCGTGGACTATGGATAGAGTTGTGCACAGGAGGATGGATGTGCTGGAAATGAGATGTTTGAGGACAATGTGTGGTGTGAGATGGTTTGATCGAGTAAGTAACGTAAGGGTAAGAGAGATGTGTGGAAATAAAAAGAGTGTGGTTGAGAGAGCAGAAGAGGGTGTTTTGTAATGGTTTGGTCACATGGAGAGAATGAGTGAGGAAAGATTGACCAAGAGGATATATGTGTCGGAGGTGGAGGGAACGAGGAGAAGAGGGAGACCAAATTGGAGGTGGAAAGATGGAGTGAAAAAGATTTTGTGTGATCGGGGCCTGAACATGCAGGAGGGTGAAAGGAGGGCAAAGAATAGAGTGAATTGGATCGATGTGGTATACCGGGGTTGACGTGCTGTCAGTGGATTGAATCAAGGCATGTGTATGGGGGTGGGTTGGGCCATTTCTTTCGTCTGTTTCCTTGCGCTACCTCGCAAACGCGGGAGACAGCGAAAAAAAAAAAATATATATATATATATATATATATATATATATATATATATATATATGCCCTGGTTCAATCCATTGACAGCCTGTCGACCCCGGTATACCACATCGTTCCAATTCACTCTATTCCTTGCACGGCTTTCACCCTCCTGCATGTTCAGGCCCCGATCACTCAAAATCTTTTGCACTCCATCCTTCCACCTCCAATTTGGTCTCCCACTTCTCCTCGTTCCCTCCACCTCTGACATACATATCCACTTTGTCAATCTTTCCTCACTCATCCTCTCCATGTGACCAAACCATTTCACTACACCCTCTTCTGCTCTCTCAACCACAATTTTTTTATTACCACACATCTCTCTTACCCTTTCATTACATACTCGATCAAACCACCACACACCACATATTGTCCTCAAACATCTCATTTCCAACATATCCACCCTCCTCCAAACAACCCTATCCATAGCCCAGGCCTCGCATCCATATAACATGGTTGGAACATCTATTCCTTCAAACATACCCATTTTTGCTTTCCGAGATAATGTTCTCACCTTCCACACATTCTTTAACACTCCCACAACTTTCACCCCCTCCCCCACCCTGTGACTCACTTCTGCTTCCACGGTTCCATCCGCTGCTAAATCCACTCCCAGATATCTATAACACTTAAGTTCTCTCAGTTTTTCTCCATTCAAACTTACCTCCCAGTTGACTTGTCCCTCAACCCTACTGTTCCTAATAACCTTGCTCTTATTCACATTTGCTCTCATTTTTCTTCTTTCACACACTGTACCAAACTCAGTCACCAGCTTCTGCAGTTTCTCACCCAAATCAGCCAACAGCGCTCTATCATCAGCGAACAACCACTGACTCACTTCCCAAGCCCTCTCATCCACAACAGACTGCATACTTGCCCCTCTCTCCAAAACTCTTGCATTCACCTCCCTAACAACCCATCCATAAACAAATCAAACAACCATGGAGACATCACGCATCACTGCCGCAAACTAACATTCACTGAGAAGCAATCACTTTCCTCTCTTCCTACTCGTACACATTCCTTACATCCTTGATAAAAACTTTTCACTGCCTATATATATATATATATATATATATATATATATATATATATATACACACACATATAGTTAAACACACATATAGTTAAACACACACCAATATAGGGTAATAAGAACACAGCTTCATAGAACAGTAAGGATTCGAACCCACTAACATTTACGTGGGGCTGGGTACGTTAACCACTCTGGAGTATGTATGCTGGGCAGCTTCCACATATATTAGGGGGTTCGAATCAATAATGTTGAGACCATTTAATAAAAGCTTGACATCTCTTGGATACATGAAACAGACAATAACTATTTACCTCAGGCTACTGAGGATTCAAAACCTGGAACTACTGTACATGCCTGCCACGAGGTAGGACCAGGTTTCAAATCCTAATCGATCA